>NC_060277.1:57996417-58061043 GCF_021613505.1 Equus quagga
GGGCCTGCGGGGCGCGCTGCCGCCCGACGTGCGGCGGGAGGCGGCCGAGCTGGCGGCTCTCGCGGGCCCCGTGGTGAGTGCGGCCGGCGCCTGCCGCGGGGGGCCCCCCAGGCGGTGCGCGATGCGGGGTTCTACCAAGTGCGGTGCTGCGCTTTCCCGCTTTGCTCCTCTCCGGGGCGGAGAGGGTTGCAGTAAACCCGTCCTTTCCTTCCTCTTCCCTGGGCAGTTCCTTGGACAGTTGATGATCTTTCTGATTAGCATCGTCAGTTCCATATTCTGTGGACATCTGGGGAAGGTCGAGCTGGATGGTGTCACGCTCGCTATATCGGTAGGTTTTTAAATTTTTATCTTGTTATCTGGGCTGACAACGTGGTCGAGCCTCGGAATTTGAATTGTATTGTGTCTGACACGTCTTCCTTTACAGGGCCGGAGCTTGACCAAGGGGTACCATTACCTTATCTTTAGATTTGAAAGAAGATCGTGTCAACTACTTAGAAAAAGTGTTTTCAGTACTCTTCAACCATGAGGTGTGGCCAGCCTCCAATTACAAAGGGACCAGGTATTGCAAGGAATTTGTAGCAATTAGATAAATTGTGCTGGTAAAACTAAAAGAACTGCGCTTTTTCGTATTATAAAATTAAACCAAAGAACTTTTAGTAATTTAGGTTGTCTGCCATTGGTTTGAATTACACAGTTCATTAAGGTCACACTAACCCTGGTAATAAAGTGTCTTCCCTAGGCCATGGATTGAAATTACACCTCCTTTCAAGTCTTTTGTCCCTGCATTTTTGTTAGTGATGCAGTAGAAAGTTGCCTTTCTCTTGCATTTTATCCAGGTTTTCAAAGAAGGTGAAAAATACTTCTCCTGCTGCTGATGGCAGGTGGTTTTTTCCAGGCTCAGAAAATGTGCCTTCTGTCCCCACAGGAGGTGGGTGTACGCTCTAAGATCATGGCGGGGCCACAGAAGTTACTCTGTCGGCTTTATGGTTGAGATGACCTTGGTATGTAGAATCAGACATTTTATTTACAGGTCTGTTATTGGGTGAAGTAATTTGAGCTAAGGGATATTTCTACTTCCTTCGAAAGTTTCATTGGGTCTCTAGAAAGACTCAAGAAAGAAGAGAAGTTTTATATACTGGCTGTTAACAGTGTCCCCTCCAAGAAGGATGAGCTTAACCCCTCCACCCCATAGGGCTACGTGGCCCTGGCACACGTTGTACTCCTGGTCACCCTTCTGGGTGTGAACAAACATTAACAGTGGGTGATTCTCTGAAATTTGAGGGACACTTTCTCCAGCTTCTCCACAGAGCCCAAGATTGGGGTCCACTTTTTCCTATCACTGCTTCCAAACAGTTACCCTACGGTGGCCATTTACAAAAAAATTTTAAAAATTAATTTTTTGTTGAGATATAATTGATATATAGCATTATATTAGTTTCAGGTGTACAACATACCGATTCAATATTTGCGTATGTTGTGAAATGATCACTGCAATAAGTCTAGTTAACGTCTTTCACCATACATAGTTAGAAAATTTTCTTGTAATGATAATTTTTAGATTTACTTTCTTAGCAACTTTCAAATACTATGCAATGCAGTATTATTAACTATAGGCACCATGCTGTACCTTACATACCCACACTTTATGTATTTTATAACTTGAATTTGTACCTTTTACCCCCTTCACTCATCTTGCCCATCCCCGCCTCCCTGCAACCTCCAATCTCCTCTCTGTATCTATGCATTCGTTTTTGGTTTTTGTTTTTAGATTCCACATTTAAGTGAGATCATATGGTATTTGTCTTTCTCTGTCTGACTTATTTCACTAAGCATATAGCCCTCAAGGTCCATCCACGTCTCAAATGGCAAGATTTCCTTCTTTTTTATGGCTGAATAAATTCCATTGTGTGGAATAAATTCCATTCCAGGTCTTACATTCACGTCTTTAGTCCATTTTGAGTTGATTATTGCGTGTGGTGTAAGATAGGGGTCCATTGAATTCTTTTGCATGTGGCTGTCCAGTTTTCCCAGCACCATTTATTGAGTAGACTGTCCTTTTGCAGTGCCCGTTTTTGGACAGTCCATCCAGGTATACCATCCTGTACTTCTCCCTGTTGATGATATCGAGTGGCCGGTACATGGCCTCTTCCTTGTTCATTGAAGACCTCAGCACCTGAGTGCTCATCTTCTTGGGTGTGGGGGCTCCACCTCCCTGCATCTCACTGGCTTCCAGGACCCCCCAAATGCACTTCAGGCCCCACACCTTGCACATTTTCATCCCTCAGGATGGACCCATAGTAGAAGTTTTAAACTTTGCTTTCCTGCTTGCTACCTTTTATCCCTGGAGCTCTGTCAAGTCTCCACCCCATCCTACCTGCCCTTTGACCTCATGGGGTCATGACGACTATGCTATGATCCGAAGAGTCCATGCCTGAGGACCTCTCACCTCCCCTTCAGTACGGCCACCCAGATCTCCATCACTCCCCTCTTCAGGACCAGCCTCCTGCTGTGCTCTGGAACCTTCTTTCTCCTCCAACCCCTTCCCTTTAACTGGTGCCATTGCATTCTGATAAATATATTCAGTTGTAAAAACACCTCCATCACCTGTCTCCTCCTTGCCCAGTCCCCTCTCTGGCCTCTATCCACTTATGCTCTTTGCTCGAAAGTCTCCATTACATCTTCATTTTTCTTTTCTTCCCATTGCAAGCTGGCCACTATTTCCCCACCACTCCATTTAACCTACTCTGACGAAAGCTGTCAGTACCTCCCCCCAGCCATCTCCCGAGGACTCACCCTTGCCTGGCCCCTTGTCACTCCCTCACTCCTGGAAACTCTGCCTTCGGTGCTTCCATCGCTACTCCTCTTTGGTTCTCCTTCCACTCTTCTGAGAGTTAGACTTGTCTTTCTCTCCCCTCTCCCTCTCCCTTCTGTTTGTTAGTGCCTCCCAAATTTGTGTCTCCGTCCTTGACCTGGACTGCCTTCATGTGTCTAACTGCTCATGTCTACAACTGGATCTATTGGCTGAATATGCCAGGGACTCCTCACACTCCGAATATCTGAAGCTATAGTGACCATCCCCACTTGGGAGCCCTAGACACTCCCCTCTATTTCTACACCCCACGTCTTGGTCAGTCACCAAGCCCTGCTAACTTTATTTCCCCCATTTCGTAAAATCACTCCTTTTCTTCTGTTTCCTGCTTTTGCTCTCTCCATCCAGCCTTCATCCTTCCTGCCTGCCCTGCAGCCTCTGTGCTGAACTGGCCTCCCCTCCTCCAGCCCTGGATCCATCCTCCTCTCCTCCATTCTGGAGCCAGAGTCTAGAACCACGAATCCAGTCCTCCTGGCTTAACATCCTTCAGCGGTCCCCTGATGATGAAATCTAGACCCCTTGGCCTCCTGCTGTGGGTGTCCACTCACTGCATTCTGTTACTTGCATGTGGGGTGCCGACATATCTTAGACACAGCCTGGGGGCATCTGCAGAAAGCTTTCCCTGAAGACCCCAGCAGGACCCCACCCAGAGCCCCTCCTCTGTGCCCTCAGTGTCCCGTGCCAGCCTCTGTCTTGGTGCCTCCCGTGCTGGGCCCACATTCTCTTTCTCTGCATGCTCTCTTGCTGATCTGCTAGCTCATGTTAATTTTTGCCGAACCTGGTACCTGGCACGGATCTGGCCCAAGTAGATGTTTCAGAGAAATACATAGCTCAGGAGAACCATCTGTGAGCCACCTCTCACCCAGGCATCACCTGAACTTTTCCTTTTCTTCTCAACCCCCCTCCCTTATGCTTTTCCATCCTCTAATATGGGGAGGGTTTGAAATGTTACATTTGTATACGTGTGTAGAGTCCCATGACTCCTGTTCTTTCAGTTATTTCATCAAACTATTTTAAAACCTATCTTGGAGGGGGGGAAGCTAAATTAAGATTTTTATTTATTTATTTTTCTTCTTCTTCTCCCCAAAGCCCCCCAGTACGTAGTTGTATATTCTACTTATGGGTTCTTCTAGTTGTGGCATGTGGGATGACGCCTCAGCATGGCCTGATGAGTGGTGCCATGTCTGTGCCCAGGATCTGAGCTGGTGAAACCCTGGGCCGCTGAAGCTGAGCAGGAGAACAACCGCTCAGCCACGGGGTCGGCCCTAAATTAAGATTTTATATGTGGTTTGTGGTGGTTTCTTTCCCTCTTTCTCTCTGTTTTTCTCCCAAATCACCCAATGATAAGAGGGTAAAAAAAGAGTTCTTAGTTTTCAAAGTAAAAATGATAGGAATAGAGTAAATACAAATCTAAGATTATATAGATGGGCCTGAAAAGGGTATGTGGGAAGGTTGGTATGTTCCAGAGACAAGAATTTCTGTAGAGAAGACGTCAGATAAGGCAGTCTGTGCCCGCCCTCCCTCGGGCAGTGGGTGGTGATACTTTGCTTTTAATCAACTGTTAAACTGTAACTAATAGTGAGGAAGATAATAGGCTCAGTTTCAAGAAAACTGTTTATGAAAGCCAAAAATGTTTACCTTATGAAAATTTCTGTATATAGTGTGAGAAGATTTACAAAAGTGTTTGTTTTTTAAATAAAAGAACATTTCTTTATACCCAACCTTGTTCCGCAAAGGATTTGAATTGGTTTATAAAACTACTTTCAGTACAGAAGGATAAATAACCAGCCAGTAGAATGGGGTCGAAGAAACGTAGATGGAAACAGACCCAAGCCAGGGGTGGTGGGCAGGGGGCTGCAGACCCCCCCCCCCCCCCAAACGCCCTGCCTGTGATTCCAAAGCTGATTTCAAGCCACCGCTTGAGGCGAAGGGCAGCCTTTCTTCATACGGAGTCCTAGGGGAATTTCTCTTGTAGAGTTTCATAAAGGGGACACTGTGAGGAGGAAGATTCTGTCCTGGCAACTTGCCATAGAGATACAGAAGCAATTTTGTACCGTCTTGTATTACACAGTCAGCCATTGTAAGGGGAAATCGTGGCGTCAGAGCTCAGGTTGGTCAAAGCTGGTTGACTTAAACCAAATCAGTCTCTGACTAAGAGACCTGACCTGGGGGAGACTTTAAACTGAGGAAGATTAACATGCTGAGCCAACCAGACTCAGTCAGTTTACCAGAAAAAGGCTCATGTGTGACTCCTTTTAAAATACAAACTTTTCAGAAATTGACGCGCTTCATCTTTTTCTTTCCCTGGAAGGCTGAGGAATTTTTGGAGCTTGAGCCCTGACACTGCCCTGGGTGGAATTCGGAGCAGAAGGCGTCTTGGTGTGGGTGCCTCCTACTGCTCACTGGGCCGGGGCCCTGGGGCTCGCTCACTCACTCTCTGTGTGGCCTGTCACTGGCTCCTGGTGGCCAGAGTCTGTGCTCTTGGTCAGCCAAGAAGTTAACTCACCTGCTCACCTGGAGTTGGCATCCCTGCTCTCTGAAACCTAGGATGAAAACGAAGACCCTCACCTACAGGTGCCCTTGGTTGTCAGGGGCACTGGGTGAGGTCTGACCGAGAGAGTGACACAAAGCTAGTCCCATTCCTCACTAGGGGACTAAAGACTGGGACCAGATTCCCAGCTTGAGGTCACTATCTGAATGACCAAAACTTGCTGTGACTCGCTCAGGTGACCTATAAGGTGAGAGCAGTGATCGTAACACCATGTACGTGCAGGGTTTGGAAGAGCACCTGCACGTCGCACGTGCTCAATACATGTTTGCTGTTATTATTATTAAATGCACATCGCAGATCAGGGGCGTCGCTGTCAGATGTTACCCACAGCTTAACCTTTAAATACAGAGATTGTAACACGCTGTGTTGTAAGCTCCCCTGTTGACACAATCTGATTGTGATCCTTTAGGCAGAGGGTACATTTTTGTTTGATAATCGAGAAGGACAGATGTAGACATCCCTTTGATCTGAAATATAGAGCCTTACGTGTATAGTTACAAGTTGCCCCTTGGAGATAGGCTGTCACGGTTCCTTGGTTTAAAGGGAGCTGTTTGACAGAGACTCTGCTCTCGCTTAGTCCCCTGGCTGCTTGCCGCACCCGGTCTCTTGTTCCTTGCAGGTCGTGAATGTTACTGGGATTTCGGTTGGAACTGGCTTGGCCTCTGCTTGTGACACGCTGATGTCTCAGGTGAGGGCCACCCTCCCCCACATACCATTTCTGTCGATTACCTCTCATATTAGAGATGATCCAGGGGACTGCACACTCTAGTTTTTGTTGCCTCTTGTTTCTCGAATACCATGCTGCTGATGGCTGTAATGCAGATAGAGCTGGCTTTACTAATTCTGTCCTCTGGGCCTGTCTGCTCAGGGGCTGTGTTTTCCTTTTTCTTTCCTGTCTGATCTCTCCCACCCTAAAAGTGCCCTCCGTCACCCACCACTCCACCTCCGTATCTCTCTCTTTCTCCTCTCCTTTAAGCCAAGCTTCTTGAAAGTGTTCTTTGTGCTCCCTGTCCTGACCCCAGCTCTTGACTCAGCGCCCATTGACACCTTTCTGTCCCTGTGCATCCCACTGAGCCTGGTCTCCTCCGAGCCTGTTGTGACTGAATCATCAGGTGAACACTTGGCCGTCCGTAACCCACTGGGCCATTCTCTGTTCTCCACAACACTCCCTCAGCTGCCACCATTGCGGGCCTTCCCGACATTCTTGCTGCCTCTCTGGCTACTCCTTCTCAGTCTGTGCCCCTGAGATAGCCCTGCCCCTTAGAGACCCCATGCCCTCACCTTCCACCACCGTACACTCTCTCCCCAGCTTCTGTCTCCACCCTGGTGTTGAAAACGCATATCTCCATCTCCTGCCCACACCTCTCCTGAGGGCCAGACTCGAATGTTGATTATGTACCAGACATCTCAGGCTCAGCTCACCCAGAACTAAGCTCGTCAGTCTTTCCCACTCTGAACTGTCTCTCCTCTAGGATTTCCTCTCGCAGGAATATACCACCCTCTGCTCAACCCACAATCCTTCTTCGTTTCCCGCGTCCGTATGTTAGCAGAACTATTGACTGCTATTGACTTTGACTCCTACATGTTTCTTGAAGCTGCTCATTTCTCTTCATCCTTGTTGCCTGTCACGGGATTGGGAGTTGTGGGTTGGAGTGCTAGCATTATCAGAGGAGAGGCAGATTCTGGTCCAGGTCTTTTACGTCGCTGTGTCTTCCCATCTCACCCACCCAGTTTACAACCATAGTGGTCTCCCTACTAGACTCTGAGCTCCTTAGGGAGAAAGACTATATCCCTTTCAGTCTTTTAATCCCTGTAGTTCAGAATCATGCTTGCTGTTTAGTGAGTACCCTGAAATTTGTTGAATGAGTGAGAGGAAGGGAAAGAACAAAGCAGGGATGGGTGGATGAATGGTTGGATAGATGGATGATGGATGGATAGATAGGTGGGTGGGTGGGTGGATGGATGGATGATGGATGGATGGATGGATGAATGGATGGGTGGGTGGATGGTAGATAGATGGATGGGTGGGTGGATGGATGGATGGTGGGTGGATGGTAGATAGATGGATGGGTGGGTGGGTGGATGATGGATGACTCCTACCTTCAAACCCAAAGCCTGGAAGAGTGAGGACAGCTTTATGTGCATGGGAAGAACAACATCCTGAGTTATCCTAAGATAGTTTTTACAGGCTAAACTGAACATGGCTTTAAAGGACTTAATGTAATTTAGGCCAAAGTTACCTCTGGATTGGCATGGCATGGGATATGAAATTTTAATTTAAAATGATTTTTTGGTCCCTTTTTTGCACCATTTCAGTCATTTTTATTCATACTTTTTTTTCAACAAAAAAGGCTATGTCTTTAATTTAGTTCCCCACCTATCAATATATAATGGACATCTTTCTGTATTATTAAATATATTTCTGTAATGTCACATTGTTTCCCAAATTTTAAAGTTTTTAGAAAAGATTTATAAAGGTCAAACACATATAGAAACATTAGGTTACCTAGAAAAGTTTTTTTAAAAAGTGAAAAACAAATTACTAAAATTTAGTTGCTCCCTCTAAAGTTACCTCTGTTTTTGGTGACTATCCTCCAAATATTTCAATCTGTGTGTATTTACACACTCACACAATTCTAAAATCTACTCATGGTTTTAATACTTTTTCCACCAATTAAACAGTGCGTTTTGGAGAAACATTGCATGAAGTAGTCATACAGGTTCCCTTTTGATATTTGCATACTATTCTATAACATGTCATTTATATTTCCATTGTTTTATTATTATTTAATTTGTTTCCATTGTCTCTTTTTGTTTGTTTGTTTGGGTTTTTTTTGAGGAAGATTAGCCCTGAGCTAACTGCTGCCAATCCTCCTCTTTTTGCTGAGGAAGACTGGCCCTGAGCTAACATCCATGCCCATCTTCCTCTACTTTATATGTGGGACGCCTGCCACAGCATGGCTTGCCAAGCGGTGCCATGTCCGCACCCGGGATCCGGACCAGCAAACCCCGGGCTGCCAAAGCAGAACATGCACACTTAACCGCTGCGCCACCGGGCGGCCCCTCCGTTGTCTCTTTTAATGTGCTTTAAGTTAGACTCTTTTTTGATTGTCAAAAAGAGATAATCAGGGGTCGGCCCCGTTGCTGAGTGGTTAAGTTCTCGCACTCCGCTGCAAGCGATCCAGTGTTTCGTCGGTTCGAATCCTGGGCGCGGACATGGCACTGCTTGTCGGGCCATGCTGAGGCGGCGTCCCACATACCACAACTAGAGGGACCCACAACTAAGAATATACAACTATGTACTGGGGGGCTTTGGGGAGAAAAAGGAAAAAAAAAATAAAATCTTAATAAAAAAAAAAAAAGATAATCATTCATGTTGCTTGAAGGAAAAGGTGCCTGGAAAAGGATGCATGAGGCCTTAGACTCGGCCAAGACCCTTGTGGGGACCAGCTCCTTCACCTCTGTCGGGGGTCGGCTTCTCTCTGGCGCAGCCCTGGCCTTCCATCGCCCACTCTCTGATCTGTGTTTTGGTCTCCTAGCTGCTGCTCACTTGTGGCTTCTCTCCCCTCATCACTCTTAAACTTCAGGCGGATCATGTCATCCCTCTGCTTAGAAATCTCTAGTGACCCTCTTTCCACTGTGGAGGCTGCTGGGCCTGCTGCCCTCCCCCACTCTAGTTCCAGCCACGCTGGCCGCCCTCCCGTGCCTCTCCCAGATGTCCACCCGGCTCACTCGCTCAGCCCCAGGAGGGCTTTGTCCTGTATCACCTTCTCAGTGAGGCCTCCCCAGCCCCAGTTTAAAAACTACGCTCCCCTTCTAACACTCCATCCCTCTTCTCTGATTTATTTTTCTCCACAGCACTTACTGCCATATCCTAGACAATGCACTCTAGGTCTTGGTTATTTCTCTTGTTTACTGTTTGTCTCCCGTTCCCCTTAGAAACTCAGCTCCATGAGAGCAGGGTCTTCTGCCCACTGTGTTCGCTGCTGAGTTCATTCTCAGTGCCTCAGATATGTCTGGCACATGGTAGGAGTTGAAGGAATATTTGCTGAAGGAATGTGGAAGGCTCTAACATGGGCCCAGTTCTTCCCATTCTTTTCAAGCTCTGGTCTCTGCTGCCAGTGCCCTCCACGTCTAACTGTCCCTGTTCCCAGGAGCAGGGGACTCATCATCCCAGGGCATGTTTAAAATGCCACTGGTGCCAAGTAGCTCACTGGCCGCTCTTGGCTTGGATGCTGGAGTGGGGAGCTGATGGCAAGGAAGCATGGCTGCCCGGCCGCAGGGGTGGCGGGCAGGGCACTCCCATGGAGGGGCTGTTTGTAGTGCAGGTGGTCCAGGCCTTGGCATGCCTGGTACGTGGTGGCATTCTTTATCATTGTATTTGTTTTCTCAAGTCCTTTGGAGGCAAGAACCAAAAACGCGTGGGGATCATACTTCAAAGAGGAATCCTCATCTTGATGCTGTGTTGCTTTCCCTGCTGGGCCATCTTCATCAATACCGAGCGTATCCTCCTGCTCTTAAAACAGGACCCCGAAGTCTCCAGGTCAGCAGCGTCTCTAATGTCAGAATCCCAGGTTCAGAGTAAGTGACTGTCTGGTCATCTTACCTGTGTTGACATTTTTGGCCAGTTACCTGGACTTGAACCCTATGGAAAATGGAAGCTATGACTGTGGATCACAGAAGCCCTGGGCTGGCAGGGACCCCCCTGATGCAGAGTGACGCTGTCACCTGCCACCCTGCCCAGGGTGGAAAGACACAGGACGAGAATGTAATACCCTGGGCCCCAGTCGACCTTTCACAGCTTTCCTCCATTTTGGTGTTTTGCAAACACACAGAATATTTTTCCCCTGACAAAAGTAAAATAGCAACACAGTTGCCTTCACTTTTGTCTTTAGAGCTGGGTTTTTTAACCTACAGTTGTTTGTTCTCTGACACTGTCGCTGGGGCACGTGAGATGCAAGGAGGCGTCTCTCCTTTCTAGAAGACTGCTGGCCTTGCTTCACTGTGGGGCACAGCTGCAGGCCTGACTCTATCAAAACATTTTCTGAATTTTCCCTGACTTTTAGTTCATTTTGCTGTGTTCATTCCACCTTTTATGCTAAGAATGAGCTAAAAAACGTGAAGTCAGACTTCCCCTTAGGAAGCAGACATTTAGCAGGCCTAACGTAATGCTGATTCAGGTTGTAGAAGGACAGTCACTTAAAACTGTTATTAAATGTTTCCCATATAAATTATTTTTAGTTTTAATTTTCAGAAAATAGTCTATGGATTCAGTTTTAAGACAGTATGACCAGCAATTGTTTTAATATTAACTGAAGGCTATTCTGTCATTTATTTCAGGATAGCCCAGATGTATGTGATGGCTTTTATTCCTGCCCTTCCTGTAAGTGTCAGGATATTCTTGTGTTTTGGTACGTGAAGCAGCTCGTGAATGTTGTCAGGAGTGTGCCTCCCTGCTGTTTTTTGGTTCGTTCATTTTATCATAGTCCTGTTCATGCACAACTTCCGCATGTGTTTCTTGGACCTGTCACATCTCCCTTACTGATTCTCAGTGCTTGTGCCGATTTCCGGTCCCACAGCTTAAATTAAACACAAACACTGATGAGGGGATCAAACTTCTCACCTTAGTCTATGGTTACTTTTGATTGCAAATCAATCAGAATATTTCCTGGGCTCCTCTGGGATTGTGGGAAGAACCACCTGCTGGCACCCTTCAGACTCAGGGCAATGAGTGGCTCCTGCTTCAGCCCGTAAGGGTCTGCCCTTGTTGGGTCTTCAGAGAGTCCACTCTGGAAAATCCCAAATAGTTTGCATCCTAGCATTTGATTAGTACAAGTCTGGTTTTCTGAATTTAAGGTCACATATCAAGAGGAAATATCTTATTAAAAAGCGGAACTGACATAAACTGTTGAATTATACTTTCATATTAATGAGAGGTGTTTGTTTTTCTATCTTATAGGCGGTATTCCTGTTCCAGCTGCAGACGCGATATTTACAAAGTCAGGTACAGATTCTTTTTGTATTTTTACTCCATAACACTGGAAATGTATGGTAAATCTTCTTAGGAAGTTTTCCATACAATTTTTTTCCTGAAATTCTACCCAGACCTCTTTGTTTGGGAAACGTGGGGTCTTATGGGGGCATTTTGTCCAGCCCGGGAGAGGCGCCCTATGGAGCTGTCAGATTCCTGCAGCCCCCTGCTGTTTCTCTCTGCAGCCCCCACACCCCACCGCTTGCTTCTTCTGGGGGCTGGCTGCCTGCTTTGCATCTGGCCTCAGGCCCGGCTCTGGTGCCTCTGTTTTAGAGGAGGACCCAGAGCTCCTGCAGCCACGTTCCCAGAAGCGCACGGGGATCACCGTGCCCACAGCATGCCAGAGGGAGAAGGGGACAGAGGGAAGGCTGAGGGCCAGAGGTGTGGGCGGAGGTGAGAGGCGAGCTCTGCCTCCCGGGGTCCCCTCCCCAGTCCCTCTAACTGCCTTCGTCCGTGGTCCGTTCCTCTCTGACAGCAACTCTGCGTAAATGCGGGGAAAAAATGTGGAAGTCTTACTTAAAGAAAATGTTTATCCCAGTACTAGTGCAGAGTGGGCAACGGATAAAAAGAAGCGAGTACTGTGGCACTGTCGAACAGAGGGGTGAAGGCCCACTGCACGCCTACATCGGAGCGGCGTCGCTGGGTGTCCGCCTCCGTTCGGCAGCCCTGCGCAGGAGGGGGGCAGCTTGGCCAGGTGTCTCCCCGACCGTCTTTCCTTTACACCTCGTGCCAGCACCCACTTTGCCCTTCGTGTGGTTATTTCCTCTCTTCTGTCTTTGTTACTGTGGTGGAAACCGTGCCCTCCCAGGTCCTTCAGAAGCAGTCACAAACTTCTGGTGGTTTGGCTGGAAGCTGCACCGACGGAGGAGACACATGCAGTGGTCTCGACTCCCGGCTCTTGCAGTCTTGTGTAACTTCACTGTCATTTAACGTGGCTGCCCGTTTAACTCTGAATGTTCATTTCACCAGCTGTTTAGGAAAAGCTCAATCTTCCTTCTGTGTTTCTCCTTTCCTCTCACGCTGCTATCGCGCTCACAACACTTCTGGCATCAGATGTGTGGGTTTTTCCCCCACACCAAGCAATTCAGCCATCCAGCTGAGTGTCCTACAATTCAACTCAATTCTGACACTGCCTCCCTGGAGATAGTGTCAGATCCCGCAGGTTAAGGGCTCAGTCCCGCAAGATTTCCCCCACTTCAGATGCCAGTGACAAGTCTGGTCTGTCACCTGTGCTTCTGACTGATCAGCTATAAATCAGAGGTTACCAGTACCCACACCTGGCGTTCAGTTAATTTGCTCGAGCGACTCACAGAACTCAGGAGCACAGTTTACTTGTTTCAGGAAATCAGTTACTGTTTACCAGTTTATTATAAAAGGATATGACAAAAAATACAGATGAACATCCACATGGAAGAGATGCATAGGGCAAGGCATGTGGGAAGGGGCACAGAGCTTCCATGCCCTCTCGGGGCACGCCATTTTCCCATTCTGTCCGTGTGTTCACCGATGTGGAAGATCTCCAAACCCTGTACTTTTGGGATTTTTATGGAGGCTTGCTCACGTAGGCGTGAGGAATCATTAACTCCATTTCCAGCCCCTCCCCCTTCTCTGGAGAATAGGGGGTGGAGCTGAAAATCTCAACCTTCCAGTCATGGCTTGGTTTTTCTGAAGACCAGCCCACATCCAGGAGTCATCCAGGAGTCCCCCCAGAGTCACCTCATTAGAACCAAGGGCACAGCTGTCATCCAGGAAGTCCCAAGGGATTTAGGAGCTCTGTGTCAAGAACCAGGGTCAAAGACCAACTATTAGACAAAAGATGCACTTAGTGCTCTTATCACTCAGGAAATTGCAAGGGTTTTAGGAGCTCTGTGTTGGGAACGGGGGTGGGGCAGAGATCAGTATACATGTGTTCTGTTATTTCATACCACTTAACTGATTAGCTTTTGAAAATGCTAACGTTTTCCTGTTTTGGGGGGATTTTAGGGCATCATCATGCCTCAAGTTATTACTGGGATTGCAGCAAATATCATCAACGTGGGTATGCATGCCCTCCTGCTCTATGCCCTGGACCTTGGAGTACTGTAAGTAGTGACCTGTTCACTCATCAAACAGTGAGTGTCTGCTGGATGCTCGCTCTGGTCCTAGGGGCTGGGACATAGGGGAGTGAAGCAGCCTTGTGGGAAATACCTAGAGGTGTTCAGATGCTGCATGTGACAGGGTACGAGCTGGTGCCGAGGAACACCCAGGAGGGGCAGCCAGCCCAGGCTGTTGGAAGGGAGGAGAGGCCGGGCTTCGTCTGGGGACACAGGGGAAAGTGTTGTGGAAGAAGCAGCATGTGAGCCGACTCCTGCATGTGGAAGTGGAGGTAGCCTGCAGGAAGGCACTGCTGCAGCCTGTGAAGACTGAGATGGGTGACCCCAGCAAAGGCAAGAGCGGGGCAGATGCCTGTAGAGATTCTCCTGTTATCTCTGCCTTGTAAGAAATGGAGCCAAATTCCATCTTTATGAAGCTCAAGAAGACGAGGGTCACACATAGAAGGCAGTGTCAGTTTAATCTTCCCTCGATAGGCACTGTGCTGTTGGTCCATCCCTCACTTAACCCCTCTGGTGTGTTGGTCCAGAGCCAGCCTCCTTTGCATGAGCCTCAGCAGTTTTTAGGTGCTTTAGGGCAGTGTGTTTCTTTTTTCTTTCTTTCTTTCTTTTTCTGAGGAAGATTGGCTCGGAGCTAACATCTGTTGCCAATTTCTTCTATTTTATGTGGGACTCTGCCACAGCATGGCTTGACGAGCGGTGCTAAGGTCTGCACCCAGGATCTGAACCTGCGAACCCTGGGCCATGGAAGCAGAGCACATGAACTTAACTGCTATGCCACCAGGCTGGCCCCACTGTGTTTCTTTATAAATGAAAACTGGTTTAGTGGGTCATGACTGGCACTTTAAAAAATGAAATATATTATGAATGAAATAAAATAAAATGAAATAGAATAGAAAATATAAGGTGGTGTGGGGACTTTTCTATAGGGTGTGTGTGTGTGTGCGCGCGCATATTAATGGGGGTACTGAATAGTGATGGAAAATTTCTTTCTTCCTGTTGGTTGCAGTAAAAAAATATACAAAAGCTGTTATTAAAGGATTTCGGAGAGTTGGAACATAAGAGCAATCAATGAAAAAACAGTTATAACATCTTCCTCTGCCAGAAAACTGGAAGAGGCTTTGGCCATGGGGGAGGTAGGGGTCAGCAGCCAGGTTTGAGAACTGGTGACAGTGACCCACGTAAACACCTGGGTGGGCGTCCAAATCCTCTGCAGATGGACCTCAGACTGTCTCTTCAAAGTTTCTTGAGCAGATGTACAAAGGACAGTTCGGGGATAGGTCGGTAAGAGAACATATAGGAATGGATTAATAAGTGATAAAATGTGAGGCTTGGTCAGGAGAGTGAAATGACACAAATAGAAGGGAAAGCAGAGTTCCTGGCTCTCTGCCGGGATGAGACGCCATTTTATTTGTGGTGCAAAAGTGTCATCTATTGAAGATGCTCTAAGGTCATTTCCTAATAGAAAACAAATTTATTATAATCCTGGGAAATAAAGCCACTGTGACCGTGGACCTGTATTTTGAACACAGTAGCTGTTTGTTATATTCCTTTTAGCTAATTATGTGTAAGAATTTATTTGATGGGTCATTTAAGGCTGTTAAGATAAGGGACGGTGATAAATCTTTATGTCTTTTTGTTTTTCCGTTAATGAATAGTAACATTTAATTCTTCCACAATATTCAATGTTGGTGGAAAGAAAAGAAGTCCATTATAAGTGCATATGGTGTCTAAAATATTAAAAAGAGACAGTCCAGGAGTTCTAGATTACTCTAATGACTGATTCTTACAGGGAGCAAAAACTTGTCATGTGGTCTGTTTCTTGGTGTTTGGGGGATACACTCACAGGTGCTGATTACTTTTTCTCCTTCAGAGGATCTGCCTGGGCAAACACCACGTCCCAGTTCTTCCTGTCTGGTCTTCTTTTTCTGTACATATGGTGGAAAAAAATCCACATCGACACTTGGGGAGGTACGAGGACGTTGATTTCTTACATTATGCTGTTTGTTATTCAGAACATGTTATTCTGATTTCTGGATTTTGTTTTCCAGAGGGTCTTTTTGTTTTTATCGTTTGGAAAATTTAAAAATTATATATGTTATATAAATTTTTAAAAAAATTTAAAAATATTTAAATTACCGACAGTCTAAAAGTTGCAGGTCAATATGAGATTTTTTAAATGTCTATGAAGGCAGATTTTGTTCATAGAAAACTGTAGCTACTGGGTAAGAATTAGTGTTTAATGAATTAAAATTGCAAATACAAAATCTTAGTTGTTGCTTACGAATCATCGTGCTCTGTTAAAGTGAAGCTTGTTTAATGTCTTATCAACACACATGAGCAGATCGAACTCTCTTCAACGATCAGTACCGCTTACAGCTTAGCTAAGTGCCCTAAATATTTTAACATGCATTTGTCAATTTAGTAAAATAGATTTGCTTTTTTCTACTTTTTAAAATTGTGGTAACTATATATATAATGTAAGATGTGCCATTTTAACTATTTTTAAGTGTAGAATTCAGTGCCTTTAAGTACATTTACAATGTTGTGCATCCATCACCATCATCTATTTCTAAAACATTTTTATCACCCTGAACAGAAACTCTGTACCCATTAAGCAATAACTCCCCATTTTCTTTCCCTCCAGACCCCCAGTAACCTCAAATCTACTTTCTGTGGGTCTTGTACCCTGGAACTTTGCTGACGTCATTTATTAGCTCTAGTAGCTTTCTTGTGGTTCTTTGGGTGTTTATATATATATAGGATCATGCCATGTGTGAATAGAGATAATTTACTTCTTCCTTTGGGGTTTTGATGCCTTTTATTTATTTATTTTTAATTATTTTATTGAGGTCATGTTGGCTTATAACATTGTGTAAATTTCAGGTATACATTATTATATATCAGTTTCTATATAGACTGCATCGTGTTCATCACCAATAGCCTACTTTCATCTGTCTCCGTACATATGTGTCCTTTAACCCTTTTGCCCTCCCCCCACCTCCTTCCCCTCTGGTAACCACTTATCTATTCTCCTTATCCATGTATTTGTTTATCTCCACATATGAATGAAATCATTCGATGTTGATCTTTCTCCTCTGACTTATTTAGCTTAGCATAATACCCTCAAGTTCCGTCCATGTTGTCGCAAATGGCAAGATTTCATCTTTTTTATGGCAGAGTAGTATTCCATTGTGTATACACCACATCTTCTTTATCCATTCGTCCCTTGATGGGCACTTGGGTTGTTTCCGAGTCTTGGCTGTTGTGAATAATGCTGCAGTGAACGTACGGCGGCATATATCTCTACGTGTTTGTCTTTTCAAGCTCTTTGGATAAATACCCAGCAGTGGGATAACTGGATCGTATGGTAGTTCTATTCTTAATTTTTTGAGGAGTCTCCATACTGTTTTCCATAGTGGCTGCACCAGTTTGCATTCCCACTAGCAGTGTATGGGGGTTCCCTTTTCTCCACATCCTCTCCAACACCTGTTATTTCTTGTCTTGTTAATTGCAGCCATTCTAACCGGAGTGAGGTGATAGCTCATTGTAGTTTTGATTTGCTTTTCCCTGATAATTACTGATGTTCACCATCTTTTCATGTGCCTGTTGGCTGTCTGTATGTCTTCTTTGGAAAAATGTCTGTCCATATCCTCTGCCCATTTTTTGATCAGGTTGTTAATTTTTCATTGTTGAGTTTTGTGACTTCTTTATACATTTTAGAAATTAACCTCTCGTCGAATGTATGATTTGCAAATATTTCCTCCCAGTTGGTGGGTTGTTCTTTTGTTTTGTTCGTGGTCTCCTTTGCCATGCAGAAGCTTTTTAGTCCCATTTGTTTATTTTTTCGTTTGTTTCCCTTGCCTGAGTAGACATTTTCTTAATCGCCCTAGCTGGAACTTCCAGTACAATGTTGAATAGAATAGCAAATGTAAGCATCTTTGCCTTGTTTCTGATTTTAGAGGTAAAGCTTTCAGTCTTTAATCATTGGGTATGGTGCTACCTGTGGGTTTTTCGTAGAAGCCGTTTATCAGCTTGAAGAAGTTTGCTCTATTCCTAGTTTGTTGAGTGTTTTTTTTTCGTAAAAGGGTGTTGGATTTTGTTAAATGCCTTTTTTTGCATCAGTTGAGATGATCATTGTTTGTTTCCTTCATTCTATTAATATGGTATATTACATTGATAGATGTTGATCATCGCTTGCATTACTGGGATAAATCCCACTTGGTCATGGTGTATAACCTTTTAACTGCTGCTGGATGTAGTTTGCCAGTGTTTTGTTGAATATTTTTGCATATATATTCATAAAGAATATTGATCTGTGATTTTCTTTTCCTGTGATGGCTTTATCAGGCTTTGGTATTAGAGTAATGCTGGCCTCATAGAATGAGGCCATGACTTTGGTAGTGTTACTTCCTCTTCTGTTTTTTGGAAGAATTTGAGAAAGATTAGTGTCATTTCTTCTTTAAATGATTGGTTTAATTCAACAGTGAAGCCATCAGGTCCTGGACTTTTCTTTGTTGGGAGGTTTTTGATTGCTGATTCAATTTCTTATTAAGGGTTTGTTGAGGGGCCAGCCCCATTGCTGAGTGGTTAAGTTTGTGTGCTCTGCTTCGGTGGCCCAGGGTTCGCTGGTTCAGATCCTGGGCGCGGACATAGCACCGCTCGTCAGGTCATGATGAGGCGGCATCCCACACAGCACAGCCAGAGGCACTCGCAACTAGAATAGACAGCTATGTACTGGGGGGCTTTGGGGAGAAGAAGGAAAAAAAAACAAGATTGGCAACAGATGTTAGTGCAGGTGCCAATCTTTAAAAAAAAAAAAGATTTGTTGAGATTTTCTGTTTCTTTTCAGTCAGTTTAGATGATTGATGTGTGTTTCTAGGAATTTTTCACTTCATCTAGTTATCTTATTTGTTGGTGTACAATTGTTCACAGTACTCTTTTATAGTCCTTTTTATTAATGTAAGATTGGTAGTAATGTCCCCTTGTTATTTCTGATTTTAGTTATTTGAGTCTTCTCTCTTTTTTTCTTAGTCAGTCTAGCTAAAGTTTTGTCAATTTAGTTGATCTGATCTTTCAAAGAACCAATTTTTGGTTTCTTGATTCTCTCATTTATTTTTCTATTCTCTCTTTCATTTATTTCTGCTTTAATCTTTATTATTTCCATCGTTCTAGCTTTAGGTTTAGTTTGGTCTTTTTCTGTTTCCTCAATGTGTAGAATTAGGTTATCAATTTGAGATTTTTTTTCTTTTTTAATGTAGGCGTTTACAGCTGTAAATTTCCCTTTGAGTACTGCCTTCACTGCATCTCACGTGGTATGTTGTGTTTTGTTTTCTTTTGTTTCAGAGTATTTTCTAATTTCCTTTCTGATTTGTTTAAGATTGTGTTGTTTAATTTCCACGTATTTGTGAATTTTTCCGATTTCCTTCTGTTATTGATTTCCAGCCTTATTCCATTGTGGTTGGGGAAGATACTTTGTATGATTCAGTCTTTTAAAATGAATTGGAACTTGTGTTGTGGCCTAACATATGGTCTATTGGAGAATTTTTCATGTGCAGTAGAGAAGAACATGTATTCTGCTGTTATTGGGGGGGGGGGGGTGTTCTATATATGCCTGGTAGGTCTAGTTGGTTTATAGTGCTGGTCAAGGCTTCTGTTTCCTTACTGATCTTCTGTCTGGATGTTCTGTCTATTACTGAAAATAGTGTATTGAAGTCCCCAACTATTTTTGTAGAACAACTGTCTAATTCTCCAATTCTGTAAATGTTTGCTTCATATATTTTGGGGCTCTGTTGTTTGGTACATACATGTTTATAATTGTTACATTTTCTTGATGAATTGACCCTTTTATCAGTGGATAATGTCTTTCTTTATCCCTTGTAACAGATTTTGACTTAAAGTCTATTTTGTCTAACGTTAGTATGGCCACCCAGCTCTCTTTTGGTTACGGTTTGCATGAAATATCTTTTTCCATCCTCTCCCTTTCAGCCTATTTGTCATTTTGTGAGTCACTTTGTCACTAAAGTGAGTCTCCTATAGACAGCATATAGTTAGATCATGTTTTATAATCCATTCTGTCAATATCAGTCTTTTGATTGGAAAATTTAATCCATTTACATTTAAAGTAATTACTGATAAGGACAGACTGTCTTTTCCATTTTCCTATATCTCTCTACACAGTGTTAGGGTCCTATACAGGCCATCACTACTGGTCAAGCTCACAGAGTTGCCCAGCTGGAGTGGAGACTGAATCCAATCTGTGCTTCACTTGTGTGCCCTGCATCCTAGTACAGGACTGTAGCATCTTTTTCTTAGTACAAAGATGCCTCTGCTGGCCATGCTATATGCCATGGGCTTGTATCCACATACAAGGGGCACCACATAGGTTAATAGGGGCCCTGGTTTCAGGTTCATTTTATCTTGTTTCTCCACCATATATGGATTTCATTACCAAGGTCACTTCATAGCCAAGTTGGCTCTCCAGCATTGCTGCTACATTCCAGTTAGTAGGAAGGAGGAGGGAGGGAAGAACAGGATGCCTGCATACTCACTTTAAGAATATTTCCTGAAAGTTGCCCACATCGATTCTGATTTTATCCCATTGACAAATACTTAGCTACGTGGTCACACTAAGTTGCAAGAAATGTACAGGTGGCCTCTAAACTCTGATGAGTTTATTTCTGTGAACCATAGGAAAATGAATTTTGGTAGACAAATTGTGGTCTCTGCCACAACTGAGAACTATGAAGCACTCAGGGGATGTTAATGGCTGTGGCTCTGTGAGTTCTCATACATTCACCCTGAATAGTCATTTATCTTGCAAGATAGCTTGCATGCTCCTGCTTGATGAAGTTTCCAGAAAAAGTCGTTCATCGTTTTACTAGTGGAAATAAATACTTCTCAGTCAAGTAAACTCTGAAATAATGGATTGCTAATTTTAACCCAATTGAGTCCCAGTATATTTGTACAAATGCTGTAGACTCGAGATAAGAATTTGCCTGCAACAAGAAAAATTTCATACACACGTTTTAAAACAAGGTTAATCCATTAAAAGTGACAAAATAAGAATAAGCTTAGGCTGTTAAACCTTAACTTTTTCTTACAATCAGCCTTCTTTCATTTGTTTTCTTTTCACTTTTAAAAACAGAAATAGGTAAGTGAAGGCGTAGAGAATTTCTCAGCTTTGCTTTGCCCAGTCTTCCTGTGTAAATATAAACAACGTTCAATCGTTTCCTCCTGTCACGTCACAATTCTTAATCATTTGAGATTCTTTATGTTTCAAAGTCAAAATAAGGAAAACGATCTCAGTTATTTTTAACAACTTTATTGAGGTATAATTTACATGCTATAAAATCCAGTTTTAGAAGATTTCCATCACCCAAAAAAGATTCCTAATGACTCATGGCAGTCAGTCAACCCCTGTTCCCACCCTGAGCCCCAGGCAAACACTCATTCTCTATAAATTTGCCTTTTCTGTACCATCGCAAATATTTCATGCTATAAGTAAACCATCTGCTTAAGAGACACAGTAATGGCTTCTGCAAAGGTGACATTACCAATGATTAATAAATAAGGTAAGGAAGAAACACTTAAATCTACTGTGTAAAGTGATTTTCATCTCTTTGCTCAATTTTTCTCTTTGTTTTTGTCTCCCCCCCGCACCTTACTTTTAGTGATGGGGGAAAATAGCCATATCTAAATAGTTTCTTATAAACACAAATGCATATTTTGGACTTTCTGCAAGTCTGATTTATTACACAGGTTGATAGATCTTTAATGTTTAGGGGTTGGGGCTTTTGGCGTGGATTTATTTGCAGTCAAGCACCACATAATGACATTTTGGTCAATGAGGGACTGCGTGTACGATGGTGTCCTGTATGGTTAGTACCAGGGAGCCCAGGTGTGCAGTAGGCTAGACCATCTAGGTTTGTGTAAGTGCACTCTGTGATGTTCACACAACTGTGAAATCACTAATGATGTATTTCTCAGAACGTATCCCCATCGCTAAGCAATGCATGACTGTATTTGTTATGAATTTGTTAATGATTTAACATTCTTTAAATAATCAACATTCCTCTAAATATTCACCCAGCACTTACACAACTAAAAACCAAAAATTTAAGAATTAACAATTTAGGTTTCCTAAACATTTAAATATTGATTACAAACTTATCACTTTTAAACATTTCATTAAAATCTTGTTTAATATATCAATCTCATAAATGCTTTAAACTACCTTAAAAACAGTTTTAAGAATATATACCAAATGTATAATGATT
Organism: Equus quagga; assembly: GCF_021613505.1. Taxonomy (NCBI): domain Eukaryota; kingdom Metazoa; phylum Chordata; class Mammalia; order Perissodactyla; family Equidae; genus Equus; species Equus quagga. The sequence goes on from NC_060277.1 coordinate 58,018,238, forward strand.
ATATACTATCCTTTCTTTTCTCTACTGCTCTCTGCTCTTACTATAACTCCTCTTCATCTGGGAGGTGGTGGGGCAAAGTCGTTAAAGATGTTGACTCTGGAGCCAGACTGCCTAGGCTCAGTCCCACTTCTTAGCAGGGAAAGGTACCTAACTTCTGTGCCTCAGTTTCCTCATTTGTAAAGTAGTAATAATAATAGGGCCTATATCATTTAATTTTTGTGAAGATGAACTGAGTTCATCCACATGAAGGGTTTAGAACAAAGAATATAACATAAAGGGCATTCAACAAATGTTAGCTGCTATTTTTTTTACTACCCTTAAATATTTTTAATTGTTTTGTAGTCCCGAGTACTTTTTCATTTTTGCCTCCAACTTTTTGTTTTTGAAATGTCCAAGCCCATTGGTAAATAGAAGGAATGGTTTAATGATCATTCAGTTATGCTTTATCTAAATTTGCCGCCTGTTAACATTTTGCCCTATTTGTTTCTCTCTTTCACCCCATGTATCCATGTTTTTTGGGTCCAACAAATTGGAGGCATCATGGCACCTCACCACGAGTTATTTCAGCATACATCTCTCCTAAATAACATTCTTCTAAATAACCACAATATTACTATTTTGAAGAAAATAAAAAGAAAAACGTTATTGAATATGATATTCAATAATGTCATATGATATACATTCTATACTCAAATTTCCATAGTTGTCCCCAGACCACCATATACTTAAAGGTGCTTTGGAGATCCAGGCTGCAGTCAAGGTTCATGCCTTGCAAGGTAGTTGTTTCCTTGTCTTCTTTTCATCTAAACCAATCCCCTTATCTTTTTTGTTTTTAAGACACTGACTTTTCAAAGAGCCAGTTGTCTTGTAGAATGTCCCACACTCTGGATTTGTCTCTTCACGTTTGTTTTCTCAGGAGTAGATTCAAGTTACAGCATTTGGGCAAGAAAAGTGCAGAGGGAACGGTGTGTGCCCACTGCGCTACCTCTGGAGGCAGATGATCTCGGGTGACACTGGGTTTGGTTGTTTGGTTGAGGGAGTGACTGCTAGATTTCTCCTTTGGGAATACGCATTTTCTCCTTTGCAGTTAGAAAGTATGTATAGGGTGACAGAGATCATTTGACTCTCTGGTTCTCCAGTAGCCTTTTATCCAATGGTTTTAGCTTCCACTGATGATTCTCAATCGAATCAACTATTACAGTGGGGGTTTCAAATATTCTTAAATTTTTAATATGCATCCTTGTATCAGGATGCATTCAGCTGTAAGCTAAAAGCAAAACAACCAGTTCAACCTAGCTTAAACATTAAAGGTTAAAAGGTTAAACTGGCTCATGTAACTGGAAGTCCAAGGGTAGGTATTTCAGCATGGTGTGCAAGGGAACTGTGGGTACCTGGATGAGAGTGAGGAATTTCCAAGAGAAGGAGGGGTGGTGGTTGGACAGGCAACTGTAATGCTCATTGTAATATTTTGAAATACATGATTTTTCTTATCTCTGTCCTCTTCCCAAATAGGACAGCACATGTTAATTTCCTCTCTCCTAGTCTTGTCTTCCATATTATTGTCAATTAGAAGTTTAGTTCCAGATTTTTAAAAGTTCTACTAAAATATTATTTTGTTATATTTAGATTTATCAACATGTTTTATAAGTTAATTTCTTCACTGTTGCTTCTTGAATCTCATTCCTTCCTCCTGGATTTATTTTTATTCTTTCTGAAATACGTCTTTCAGTAGTTCTTTCGGCAAATTCTTTCAGTAAAGAGTAAATTCTTAGTCTTTAAATGTTTAAAAGAAAGTCTTCATCTTATTCTCTTGCTTAAATTAAATATTGCTGGGTATAAAAATCTAAGTTGATAGTAATTTTGCATTGCTGGTATTACACTTTTTCCTTCTTGTTCGTGGTGATAAGTCCACCATAAACCTGATTGTCTTTGCTTTGTAGACAATGAAGTATTTTCTCTCATAGTTTTAAAGATTTTCTCTTTCTCCTTTTTATACTACAGCATGGTCACTTGAGGATTTAAAAAAAATTATCTTGTAGGCATTTGGTAAACTTTCTTAATCTGAGGGCCTCTATTAAGTTCTGGAAAAATTTTAGCTTTTTTCCTACTATTTGTCTCCATTTCTAACTATTCTTCCCTTTGCAGGCAGATATCTTCCATATCTCCTCATTTTTCTTTCATTTGTTCTCTCTCTGCAACTCTTTGTGCTGTGCATTGAGAGATTTTCTGTTTTCTTTTTAAAAAAATTTTATATGTATTTTTTAATTGCGGTCACCTTGGTTTATAACATGTAAATTTCAGTTGTATGTCATTATATTTCGATTTCTGTGTAGATTACGTCATGTTCACCACCCAAACACTAATTACAGTCCACCGCCACACACATGCGCCTATTCACCCCTTCTGCCCTCCCTCCCCCCTTCCCCACTGGCAACCACCAATCCAATCTCTGACACTACGTGTTTGTTTGTTGCTGTTTTTATCTTCTGTGTATGAGTGAGATCATATGGTATTTGACTTTCTCCCTCTAACTTATTTCACTTAGCATAATACCCTCGAGGTCCATCCATGTTGTCACAAATGGCAAGATTTCATCATTTTTTATGGCTGAGAAGTATTCTATTGTCTAAATATACCACATCTTCTTTATCCATTCATCCCTTGATGGGCATCTAGGTTGCTTCCAAGTCTTGGCTATTGTGAATAATGCTGCAGTGAACATAGGGGTGCGTATATCTTTACGCATTTGTGTTTTCATGTTCTTTGGATAAATACCCAGCAGTGGAATAGCTGGATCATATGGTAGTTCTATTCTTAATTTTTTGAGGACTCTCCATACTGTTTTCCATAGTGATTGCACCAGTTTGCACTCCCACCAGCAGTGAATCAGAGTTCTTTTTTCTCCACATCCTCTCCAACACTTGTTATTTCCTATCTTGTTAATATAGCAATTCTGACAGATGTGAGGTGCTATCTCATTGTAGTTTCGATTTGCATTTCCCTGATAATTAGTGATGTTGAACATGTTTTCATGTGCCTGTGACCATCTGTATATCTTCTTTGGAAAAATCTCTGTTCACATTTTTTGCCCATTTTTTATTTGGGTTAGTTTTTTCGTTGTTGAGATGTATGAGTTCTTTGTATATTTTGATACTAACCCCTTATCAGATACATGGTTTCCAAATATCTTCTCCTAATTTTTAGGTTGTCTTTTCATTTTGTTGATGATTTCTTTTGTTGTGTAGAAGCTTTTTAGTTTGATGTAGTCCCATTTGTTTATTTTTTCTTTTGTTTCCCTTGCTTAGTCAGAAATTTTTTTTGCTTGTGGCTGTCCAGTTTTCCCAGCACCATTTATTGAAGAGACTTTGCTTCTTCCATTGTATGTTCTTGGCTCCTTTGTTGAAAATTAGCTGTCCATAGATATGTGGGTTTATTTCTGGGCTCTCAATTCTGTTCCATTGATCTGTGTGTCTGTTTTTGTGCCAGTACCACACTATTTGATTACTATGACTTTGTAGTGTGTTTTGAAATCAGGGAGTGTGATGCCTTCAGCTTTGTTATTTTTTCCCAGGATTGCTTTGGCTATTCGGGGTCTTTCCTTGTTCCATATAAATTTTAGGATTCTTTGTTCTATTTCTGTGAAAAATGTCATTAGAACTTTGATAGGGATTGTACTGAGTCTTTAGATTGTTTTAGGAGGTGTGGAAATTTTAACTATGTTAATTCTTTCAATCCGAGAGCATAGACTATCTTTCCATTTTTTTGTGTTTTCTATTTCTTTCAACCATGTTTTATAGTTTTCAGTGTACATCTTTCACCTCTTTGGTCAAGTTTATTCCTAGGTATTTTATTCTTTTGTTGCAATTGTAAATGGGATTGTATTCTTAATTTCTCTTTCTTCTACTTCATTGTTAGAGTATAGAAACGCAACTGATTTTTGTATGTTGATTTTGTATCCTGCAACTTTGCCATATTCATTTATTATTTCTAAAAGTTTTTTGGTGAATTCTTTAGGGTTTTCTATATATAAAATGATGTCGTCTGCAAATAGTGACAGTTTCACTTCTTCCTTCTCAATTTGGATCCCTTTTATTACTTTTTCTTGCCTGATTGCTCTGGCTAGGACTTCCAACACTCTGTAATTCTTTGTATTTCTGAGGTGTCCATTATAATTTCTCCTCTTTCATTTCTTATTTTATTTGTTTGAGCCTTCTTGTTTTCTTGCTGAGTCTAGCTAAAGGTTTGTCAGTTTTGTTTATCTTTTCAAAGAACCAGCTCTTACTATTGGTTTTTCTCTATTGTTTTTTTTTAGTCTCTGTTTCATTTATTTCTGCTCTGATTTTTATTATTTCCTTCCTCCTACTGATTTTGGGCTTTGTTCTTCTTTTTCCAGTTACTTTAGGTACACTGTTAGATTGTTTATTTGAGATTTCTCTTGTTTGTTAAGGTAGGCCTTTATTGCTGTATCCCATAAATTTTGGCATGTTGTGTTTTTATTTTCGTTTTTCTCCAAGTATTTTTTGATTTCTCCTTCGATTTCTTTGTTGGCCTAATCATTATTCAGTAGCATTTTGTTTAATCTCCACATATTTGCAGCTTTTCCTATTTTCTTCCTGTAGTTGATTTCTAGTTTCATACCATTGTGGTCAGAAAAGATGCTTGGTAGTATTTCAGTCTTCTTGAATTTATTGAGGCTTGTTTTGTGGCCTAATATGTCATCTATCCTGAAGAATGTTCCATGTGCGTTCTAAAAGAATGTGTATTCTGCAGTTTTTGGATGGAATGTTCTGTATATATCTACTATGTCCATCTGGTCTAATGTGTCATTTGAGGCCAGTGTTTCCTTATTGATCTTCTATTCAGATGATCTATCCATTGATGTAAGTGGAGTGTTAAAGTCCCCTACTGTTATTGTGTTGCTGTCTATTTCTCCTTTTATGTCTGTTAATAATTGCTTTATATATTTAGGTGCTCCTATGTTGGGTGCATAGATATTTACAAGTGTTACATTCTCCTGTTGGCTTGTTCCCTTTATCATTATGTAGTGCTCTTCTTTGTCTCTTGTTACAGTTTTTCTTTTAAAGTCTATTTTGTCTGATATAAGTACTGCTACCCCAGCTTTCTTTTCATTGCTATTTGCATAGAGTATCTTTTTCCATCCCTTCACTTTGAGTCTGTGAGTGTCTTTAGGTCTGAAGTGTGTCTCTTGTATGCAGCGTATATATGGGTCTTATTTTTTTATCTGGTTGGCCACTGTATGCCTTTTGATTGGAGCATTTAGTCCATTGACATTTAAAGTAGTCGTTGATAAGAATGTGCTTATTGACATTTTGTTACTTTTTTTCCTGAACGTTTTAGTAGTTCTTCTCTGTTCCTTTCTTCTTCCCTTGGTCTCTTCCCTGTTGGTTTTATGGCTTTCTTTAGTATTATGCTTGGATTCCTCTCTCAATTTCTTGTGTATTTGTCATAAGTTTCTGGTTTGTGATTACCATGAGGTTCATATATAATAACCTACGTTTATAGCAGTCTGTATTAAGTTGATGGTCGCTTTAGTTTGACCTCTTGTTAAAAGCTCTACTCTTTTACTCCCTTCCTCCCACATTTTTTGTTTTTGATATCACATTTAACCTCTTATTTTTTTGTGCATTTGTCTCCATTACCCTCTTATCATGGAAATAGATAATTTTAGTACTTTCGTCTTTTGACCTTCATAGGCTAGCTTCATAGGTGGTTGATCTGCTACCTTTACTGTGTATTTGCCTTTACCACTGATTTTATTGCTTCTTTAAAAAATAATTTTCTTATTCCTATTTGTGGTCTTCTCTTTTCCACTTAAATAATTCCCTTTAGCCTTTCTCATAAGGTTGGTTTCTTGGTGATAAACTCCTTTAGTTTTTGCTTGTCTGGGAAACTCTTTATCTCTCCTTCCATTCTGAATGATAACCTTGCTGGGTAGAGTATTCTTGTCTGTAGGTTTTTCCCTTTCAGCACTTTAGATATATGATGCCACTCCCTTCTCGCCTGTAAGGTTTCAGCTGAGAAGGCAGCTGATAGCCTTATGGAGTTTCCTTTGTATGTAACTTGTTTCCTTTCTCTTGCAGCTTTTAGGATTCTCTCTCTCTTTAATTCTTGACATTTTAATTATAATGTGTCTTGCTGTGGGCCTCTTTGGGTTTATCTTATTTGGTGCTCTCTGTGCTTCCTGTACCTGGATGTCTGTTTCCTTCCTTAGAAGGTTAGGAACGTTTTCAGTATTATTTCTTCAAATAGATTCTCTGCCTCTTTATTTCTCTCTTCTCTTTCTGGGACACCTATAATACAGATGTTGGTGCACTTGATGTTGTCCCAGAGGTCCCTTAGACTGTCCTCATTCTTTTTAATTCTTTTTTCTTTTATCTGTTCAGCTTGAGTGATTGTCTCTAGTATTTGTCCAGCTCGTTGATCCATTCTTCTGTATCACGTAGTCTGCTATTGAGTCCCTTTAGTGAATTTTTCATTTCCAGTATTGTAGTCTTCATTTCTGATTGGTTCTTTTTTATATCCAATTCTTTGTTGAAGTTCTCACTGAATTCATCCATTCTTCTCCTAAGATCAGTGAGCATCCTTGTGACTCTTTGTTTGAACTTTTTGTCAGGTAGATTGTTTATCTCTGTTTCGTTTACTTCTTTTTCTGGGGTTTTGTCCTGTTACCTTGCTTGGAACGTATTCCTTTGTCTCCTCATTTGGCCTCTTTCTCTGTGCTTATTTCTACGTATTAGGTAGGTCAGCTACGTCTCCCAATCTTGGAGAGGTGGCCTTATGAAAGAGATGCCTTATGAGGCCCAGCAGTGTGCTTCCCTCTCATCACCAGTTCCAAGTGCTCCAGGGGTGTCTCCATGTGGGCTACGTGTGTCTTTCTGTTGTGGCAGAGTTGCTCTTGCAGCAGGTGCCTGGGGAGGCTAGGCTGTCCCCCTACCTGGCTGGTTGTAATGCTCAGCAGCATGTGTCTGCTACGGTCCTGTCAGTCATTTTTATCAGGCTTGGGGAGCCCCAGCACAATTGGCTGTAAGGTCTAATAGCACATTCCTGTTGCAATTTTTCTGTTAAGTGAGTAGGTCCCCAGCATGGCTGGTTGCTAGACTCAGGGGCTTACAATTGTTGTAGGCCTCCAGCCTGCAAGGCTCTTGTCAGCTCTCTCCCAGGATTGTTGCTGAGTGGAGCCAGCCCAAGCGTGGGAGCACTCATTTGTTTCAGGCTTTGGAAGGTGGGGCTGATCCCCTATGTGGCTGTTAGAGAAGCACAAGTCTGCTGCAGCGGATAAGCCCCACTGCTTGCAGGACCACACACCCCATCAACACAGTCCTGCCCCATGCACATGCCCTGACCCACTAAAGTGGATCCACTGCTGAGGCCCCACACACTCCACCAATGTTGGCCTGCCCCTCACAAATGCTGTGTCCCACAGAGGCGGGCCCACTCACCTGCTGTCCAGGTTCCAGGCACCCCACCTCTGTGGGCCCACAAGTTGCCTGAGGGCTTGCCCACCCAATGGGGCCAGCCCCACGGGCAGACTGCCTGCCCTGGCTGAGCTGGATTAAATCAGTGCTCTAGTTGGTGTGGCAGACCCCTGTGCTAACAGGCCAGGGGAAGAACTCCAATGAAATCTGCCAGAGTCTGTGTCAGCGTGCCTGTATTAGGTCACAGTAATGGCTGCTGCCAATGTCTCAGTCCCTGGAGAGGTCTCACTTCTCACTGAGATGCACCCAGAGCCTATCAAGTGAGTGTCTTTTTCTTTCTTGACTTCATAATAGTTTACATCATTGTGAAATTTCAGTTGTACATTATTTCTTGTCCGTCACCACATAAGTGCTCCCCTTCACCCCCTGTGCCCACTCCCCACCCCCCTTCCCCTGGTGATGACTGAACTGTTTTCTTTGTCCATGTGTTTGTTTATATTCCACATATGAGTGAAATCGTCTGGCATTTGTCTTTCCCAGTCTGGCTTATTTTGCTTAACATAATTCCCTCCAGGTCCATCCATGTTGTTGCAAATGGGATAATTTTGTATTTTTTATGGCTGAATAGTATTCCATTGTGTATATATATCACATCTTCTTTATCCAATCATCCGTCAGTGGGTACTTGGATTGTTTCCATGTCTTGGCTATTGTGGATAGTGCAGCAATGAAAGTAGAGGTGCACCTGTTACTTTGGATTGTTAATTTCAAGATGTTTGTGTAGATACCCAGTAGTGGGATAGCCGGATCATATGGTAGTTCTATTTTTAGTTTTTTGAGGAATCTCCATACTGTTTTCCATAGCGGCTGCACCCGTTTGCATTCAGACCAGCAGTGTATGAGGGTTCCCTTTTCTTCACACCCTCTCCAACATTTATTATTTTTAGTCTTGGTGATTATAGCCATTTTAACAGGTGTAAGGTGGTATCTTAGTATAGTTTTGATTTTGTATTTCCCTGATGATTAGTGATGTTGAACATCTTTTCATGTGTTTATTGGCCATCTGTGTATCTTCTTTGGAAAAATGTCTGTTCATATCCTCTGCCAATTTTTTGATTGGGCTGTTTTTTTTTATTGTTCAGTTTTGTGAGTTCCTTATATATTATGGAGATTAACCACTTGTGAGATAATATGATTTGGATATATTTTCTCTCAGTTGGTGGTTTGTCTTTTTGTTTTGGTCCTAGTTTCTTTTGTCTTGAAGAAGCTCTTTAGTCTGATGAAGTCCCACTTGTTTATTTTTTCTTTTGTTTCCCTTGTCTGAGAAGACATGATATTCAAAAAGATCCTTTTAAGTTCAATGTAAAAGAGTATTCTACCTATATTGTCTTCCAGGAGTCTTATGGTTTCAGGACTTATCTTCAAGTCTTTGATGCATTTTGAGTTTATTTTTGTGTAAGGCGTGAAATAATGGTCTACTTTCATTCTTTTGCAAGTGGTTGTCCAGATTTCCCAACACCATTTATTGAAGAGACTATCTTTTCTCCATTGTATGTTCTTGGCTCCTTTGTCAAAGATTAGCTGTCTGTAGATGTGTAGTTTTATTTCTGGGCTTTCAGTTCTGTTCCACTGATCTGTGTGCCGGTTTTTGTGCCAGTACCATGCTGTTTTGATTACTATGGCTTTGTAGTACATTTTGAAGTCAGGGATTTTGATGCCTCCAGCTTTGTTCCTTTTTCTCAGGATTGCTTTAGTAATTCGGGGTCTTTGGTTGCCCCATGTGAATTTTAGGATTCTTAGTTCTATTTCCGTGAAGAATGTCATTGGGATTCTGATTGAGATTGCACTGAATCTGTAGATTGCTTTAGGTAGTATGGACATTTTAAGTATGTTTATTCTTCCAATCCATGTGCATGGAACCTCTTTCTATCTCTTTAGGTCATCATCTATTTCTTTCAATAATGTCTTATGGTTTTCATTGTGTAAGTTCTTCACCTCCTTGGTTAAACTTATTCCTAGATATTTTATTCTTTTTGTTGTGATTATAAATGGAATTGTATTTTTGAGTTCTCTTTCTGTAAGTTCGTTATTAGACTATAGAAATGCAACTGATTTTTGTAAGTTGATTTTGTACCCTGCAACTTTACAGCAGTTACTAATTATTTCTAAAAGTTCTCCGATGGACCCTTTAGGGTTTTCTATATATAAGATCATGTCATCTGCAAACAGCAAGAGTTTCACTTCTTCACTCCCTATTTGGATTCCTTTTATTCTTTTCTCTTGCCGAATTGCTCTGGCCAAAACCTCCAGTACTATGTTGAATAAGAGTGGTGATAGTGGGCATCCTTGTCTTGTTCCTGTTCTCAGATGGCATTCAGTTTTTCCCCATTGAGTATGATGTTATCTGTGTGTTTGTCATATGTGACCTTTATTATGTTGAGGTAATTTCCTTCTAGCCCCATTTTGTCAAGAGTTTTTATCATAAATGGGTGTTGGATCTTGTCGAATGCTTTCTCTGCATCAATTGAGATGATCATGTGGTGTACCACATTGATTGATTTGCAGATGTTGAACCATCACTGTGTCCTTGGTATAAATCCCACTTGATCATGATGTGTGATCTTTTTGATATATTGCTGTGTTTGGTATGCCAGTATTTTGTTGAGGATTTTTGCATCTATGTTCATCAGTAATATTGGCCTGTAGTTTTCCTTTTTTGTGTTGTCCTTGTAAGGCATTGGTATCAGAGTGATGTTGGCCTCGTAGAATGTGTTAGGAAGTGTTCCATATTCCCTGATTTGTTGGAATAGCTTGAGAAGGACAGGTATTAGGTTCTCTCTGAAAGTTTGGTAGAATTCTCCTGGGAACCATCTGGTCCTGGGCTTTTATTTTTTGGGCAATGCTTTTGATTACTGTTTCAATCTCTTTACCTGTGATTGGTCTATTCAGATTATCTACTTCTTGATTCAGCTTTGGGAGGTTGTAAGAGTCTAATAATTTATCCATTTCTTCTAGATTGTCCATTTTGTTGGCATATAGCTTTTCATAGTATTTTCTTATAATCCTTTGTATTTCTGTGGTATCCGTTGTTATTTCTCCTCTTTCATTTCTAATTTTCCTTACCTGAGCTTTCTGTCTTTTTTCTTTGTAAGTCTGGCTAGGGGTTTGTCAATTTTGTTTAACTTCTCAAAGAACCAGCTCTTTCTTTCATCGATCCTTTCTACTGCCTTTTTTGTTTCAATTGCATTTATTTCTGCTCTGATTTTTATTATTTCTCTCCTTCTGCTGACTTTGGGCTCTGTTTGTTCCTCTTTTCTAATTCAGTTAGATGTAGTTTGAGATTACTTATTTGAGATTTTTCTTGTTTGTTAAGGTGAGCCTGTATTGTGATGAATTTCCTTCTAAGTACCACTTTTTCTACATCCCATATGAATTGGTATGGTATGTTTTCATTTTCATCTGTCTCCAGATATTTTTTGATTTCTCCTTTGATTTCTTCAGTGATCCATTGTTTGTCCAATACCGTGTTGTTTAGTCTCCATGTCTTTGTCCCTTTCTCTGCTTTTTTCTTCTATTTAATTTCCAGCTTCATAGCATTGTGAGTGGTAAAGATGCTTGTTATTATTTCAATATTCTTATATTTATTGAGGCTTGCCTTGTTTCCCAACATATGGTCTGTCCTTGAGAATGTTCCGTGCACACTTGAGAGAATGTGTTTTCTCCTGTTTGTGGATGGAATGTCCTGTATATGTCTATTAAGTCCAACTGGTCCAGCTTTTCATCTAATTCCACTGTTTCCTTGTTGATTTTCTGTCTGGATGATCTGTCCATTGATGTAAGTGGAGTGTTGAGGTCCCCCACTATTATTGTGTTGTTATTAATATCTCCTTTTAAGTTTGTTAATAGTTGCTTTATGTACTTTGAAGCTCCTGTGTTGGGTGGGTGGTTATTTATAAGTGTTATGTCTTCTCAGTAGAGTGTCCTTTTAATCATTATATACTGCCCCTCTTTGTCTCTCTTTACCTGTCTTATCTTGAAGTCTACTTTTTCTAATATAAGTATTCCAACACCTACTTTTTTTTGTTTGCCATTAGCCTGGGTATCATCTTCCACCCCTTCACTCTCAGCCTGTGTTTGTCATTGGAACTGAGATGTGTTTTCTGGAGGCAGCATATTGGTGGGTCTTGTTCTCTAATCTATCTTGCCACTCTGTGTCTTTTTATGGAGAATTCAATATGTTTATGTTTAGGGTGATTATCAATATATGAGGGCTTAATGCTTTCATTTTATCACTCATTTTCTGGTTCTCTTGCATTTCCTTTGTTTCTCATCCTGTGTGTTTCAGTCTACCAATTGAGTTATGTAGTTTTTTATGTGGTGTTTCTTTGTATCCTCCTTATTTATTATTTGTGTCTCTGTTCTGCTTTTTTGTTTAGTGGTTACCCTGATGTTTGTATTCAAAATCTCATGGATAAGATAGTCCCTTTCCTAATGGCCTCTTGTTTGCTTAGACTAAAGTGATTCAGTGCCTTTCCTCTTCTCCTCCTAAGTTGTTTTTCTCACATCTTATTCAATCTTGTGTTGTGAGTTTGTGGTTAAAATGACACAATTACCTTTGTTTTTGGTGTTTTCCTTCCCTTTATCTTTAATGTTATACTTGAGTATTTGCTAACCGTTCTGATGTATAGCTACAATTTTCTGATTCTGTCTACCTATTTATCTCCTTACTCCGTGCTTTGTAACCCCTTTCTCCTTTTTTTTTTTTTTTTCAGGTGTGAGGGCCTTTTTGAGAATTTTTTGTTGGGGGTCTTGTGGCTCTGAACTCCCTTAGCTTTTGCTTATCTGGCAAAGTTTTTATTTCTCCATCATATCTGAAGGATATTTTTGGTGAATAGAGTTTTCTTGGCTGAAAGTTTTTGTCCTTCAAAGATTTGAATATATCATTCCACTCTCTCCTAGCCTGTAAGGTTTCTGCAGAGAAATCTGCTGAAAGCCTGATGGAGGTTCCTTTGTAGGTTGTTTTCTTCTGCCTTGCTGCACTTAGTATATTTTCTTTTTCATTCAGTTTTGCCAGTTTCACTACTATATGCATTGCAGTAGGTCTTTTTACATTGACATATTTAGGAGATCTAATAGCCTCTTCCACATGGATTTACATCTCCTTCCCTAGGTTTGGGCAGTTCTCTGATATTATTTCTTTGAACAAGCTTTCTACTCCATTTTCTCTCTCTTCTCCCTCTGGAATACCTATAATTCTTATATTGCATTTCCTAATTGAGTCAGATATTTCTCTGAGACTTTGTTCATTTCTTTTTAGTCTTAATTCTCTCTCCTCCTCTATCTGGAGCATTTCAATATGTCTATTCTCAATTATGCTGATTTGCTCCTTTGTGATGTCTGCTTGAGCATTCAGGGAATCCATATTTTGTTTTATCTCATTGATTGTGTCTTTCCTCTCCAATATTTCTGATTGATTCTTCTTTATAGTTTCAATCTCTTTTGTGAAGTAGCTCATGAACTCGTTGAATTGTTTCTCTGCATTCTCTTTTAACTCATTGAGTTGTTTAATGATAGCTATTTTGAATTCTCTGTTATTTAGATTACATATTTCTGTGTCCTCAGGTCTGATTTCTTGATACTTGTCATTTTCTCCCTTGTCTGGAGATTTAATGTAATTTTTGATACTCCTATAGGGTGTGGCTGTGTTTTTGCACATCATGGTATTATTTGATTGCAGTTACCGCCTGTTGCCACTGGGTCAGGCTCAAGAGCTGCGTATTCTGAGCCCTCTGTGTGCTGCTGGGATCCCAGGCACTGGAGCTGGCACTGGGTGGGTTGGGGGTGGGGCACTTGCTTCTGTATGCTCTCGGAGTTTTCTCACTCTGCCCTTGCCATCTGTTCTCCTGGAGTGTTGGCTTGATGAGGTCACCCCCACATTAGCTATCACCTTGGTAGGGGCTTTCCCCTAGGTTGCAAGGGCTTTTGGGGATCTTTGATGTTCCCATGAACGGATGTCCCCTCCCCCCTTGCTTCCCTCTCTGAGGTTGCCTGCTATCCCAAATCACAGTCTTTGGGGAGGGAGCAAAGTTTTCTCTTACCCTGTTCCACCTCCTCTGAGGGAGGCTCCAGTGTCTCCACCCTTTGCTGCATGGGTCTCTCAGACGTCTTCTGTGTTGTGTGGATTTCTCTGTTGGAGTATGAATGTCTTTTTCATTGTATGGTGGAGGGGAGAGATCACCAGCAGAACTCACTCTGCCATGATGCTGACCCAAGTGAGTCTCTTTTCATCAAAGGACTGTGTGCCTTTCTTTCTAGTGATTTTAGGTTGCTTTCTGGAATAGGTGATTTTGCACGTGGGCCCTTTAAGAGCAGGCTTTTCTTTCCCCATTTGATAGCTTTTCTGGGGAGTAATCCCTATTGTAGTTAATAACCAGCAAAGCCAGATATTATGACACTTGTCTCAGTTGTGCTGAGTCCAAGAGCTGCTTATTGTGGTAACACTCCCCTGCTCAGTTCCCCCACTCCTCCAGGGAGGGCTGCATGCCTTACAATTGCTCCTGGCTGGCCTTGAAGTGCTGTGTCTCAAAGATGGCTTTTTTCTCTCTAGAAATGAATTTCTGCCTCTTCCACCTCAGTCAACACTGTCCCTTGTTGTGGGGGTTCTTTTTATCCAGTTTTCAAGTTCTCTCTCAGGAGTAATTATTCCAAGAGTAGTTGTAAATTGGTTGTGTCCATGGGAGTAGGTGACTTCGGAGTCTACCTATGTTGCCATCTTGGTACTGTCTCTGATTTTCTCTTTTCTGTCTCTCAGTTTACTAATTATCTTTTAAGCCGTGTCTTGTCTAGTTTCTGATTCATTTATTGCTTTAATTTTCAACAATTATATTTTTCATTTCTAAGATTTTACTTGGTTCTTTTTTATATCTTCCTTTCCTTATTTCAAAACTTCCTTCTTTGGAACATTTTAAGGGTGTTTATTTAACATTTTTTTCAGATTACCCTATCATTTCTACTTCATCAGGTGTGAAATCTTTCATGTGTTGGTTTTGTGACATTTCTTTCCTGGCATTGGATCTCTTATTTGTTTATATCCTGGGTCATGGAACATACATATACCCACATTTTGTTAATTCTAAGACTCATTGTTTTGCATTTTAATGTCTTTAAAATTGGAACTCCTCTTTCAATTGATATGCTAAAATATTATGTCATAATTTAATTGGAAGATTCTTTGTGGCTCATAATGACATCTTAGATGTGTTGAATACAGTACTTAATTTCACTAAGCATCGTCTGAGTGATGCCTGTCCCCTCAAACTGTGGTTTTGACTGGCTTCTTTATAGCTTTGTCTATGAGCTTATTTTCCAAGGGAGTTGTCTTCCTTGTGAGTCACACACATGCCGTGTCCATTTTTTAACATGCTGTGTCTGCTCAGGTCTTATGGAATATATCTGTTCCAAATCCAGTTTCTTGGCTCAGGGTTTCCTCCCCGTGTCTGTACTTCAGGTTCAAGTCCTCTCCTATACATTGTGACTGCTTCTGCTCATGGCTTGGGATAGGCAGCTTGTTTGTGCTCATGACTTCAGGCTAGGAGGCAGGTTTTCTGGGTTTTAGATGGGGAACAGACTGGGGGCAGTGCTTTCTTGGCTCCCAACACTCCCTGCTCACTGGGGCTTATGCTGTAACCCTCTACCCTTCCCGTCATCCACAGTCATCACGCAATCCACGTGGCTCATTCTCTATTGATTCTTGATGTTGTTCTTCCCTCAAACCTTCACCTCAAAATTTGGGGGTACGGGGTAGGTCCCAGGCTCTCTGCTTCCCCTGAGACCCAATAAGGTGAGTGGCAACGTAGCTCTTGGTGCGTTTCTTTGCTCTTATGTTATAGAAATTCCTCACTGTTTTTCAATGCCTATCTTCTTCCTCCACTTTCTCTCCCTCTCTTGTCCTGGACCTTAGATACGAAGCATTGAGTTTCTTCTACTCAAATTCATGGCACACTGATGTCATCATTCCTTATACAGCCTCTTTCTCATTTTAGGGTATTTCTCCCATTTTTCAGTTCCCATTCTCCTCCCACAATGTACCCTCTCTGTGTTTGATATATGTCTTTTAATATGTATCTTTGAAAAATGTGAAACTCTTTTTTTTTGGTCTGTGTATATATTTATATTCACCTAATACTATCATAGTTTACCTGCCCTTGTGGTCTAGTGGTTAAGATTCGGTGCTTTCACTGCTGCAGCCCAGGTTGTTTCTCAGTCAAGGAATGAAACTAGCCTCTGTAGGTTGTCATACCATGGCGCTGCGTGTTGCTGTGATGCCACCATTATTTCAAATACTAGCAGGGTCACCCATGGTGGACAGGTTTCAGCAGAGCTTCCAGACTAGACAGGCTAGGAAGAAGGAACCGGCCACCCACTTCGGAAAAAATTGGCCATGGAAACCCTGTGGATAGCAGCAGAGCTTTGTCTGATAGAGCCCCAGAAGATGAGGGGATGGCACAAAAAGACCAGGTGGGGTTATGCTCTGCTGTAGACAGGGTCGCTAGGAGTCAGAATCAACTCAATGGCACTAACAACAACACTATAATTTGGATTTTTCTTTTCCATAAATTTCTTCACTTAGCACAGAGGTTGGCAAACTACAGCCCACAACCCGAATCTGGCCCGCAGCTTGCTTTTGTAAATAAAGTTTTATTGGAACACAGCTGTGTCTGTCATTTATGGATTTCCCGTGGCTGCTCTTGCTTTGCTACAGCACAGCTGAGTAGTGGCAACAGAGACCATTTGGCCTGTAAAGTTGAAACTATTTACTATGTGGCTCTTTACAGAAAAAGTTTGTGGACCTCTGATGTAGCACAGTGTTTTGTTGTTGTTTTTTAAATTGTAGTAAAATATACATGACATAAAATTTACCATCTTAACCATTTTTAAGTGTGCAGTTAAGTAACATTAAACACATTCACATTGTCATGCAACCATCACCACCATCCATCTCCAGAACTTTCCCATCTTGCAAAACCGAAACTCTATACCCATTAAACAATTCGCTGTTCCCCCCTCCTCATCGCCCGATAACCACCATGCTACTTTCCATCTTTGTGAATTTGACTACTCTTGATACCTCATATAAGTGAAATTGTACCGTATTTGTCTTTTTGTGACTGGCTTATTTCACTAAGTATGATGTCCTCCAAGTTCATCCACTTTATAGCGTTTGTCAGAATTTCCTTCCTTTTTAAAGTTGAATAATAATTCCATTGTATGTGTATACCACATCTTGTTATCCATTCATCTGTCAGTGGGTACGTGGGTTGCTTCCGCCTTTTGTCTATTGTGAACAGTGCTGCTATGAACACGGGTGTACAAATATCTCTTTGAGATTCTGCTTTCAATTCTTTTGTATATATACCCAGAAGTGATATTGCTGCATCATGTGGTAATTTCTACTTTTAAGTTTTTGAAGAACCACCATGCTTTTTTTTCATAGTGGCTGCACCAATTTCCATTCCTAACAACAGAGCTCAAGTGGTCCAGCTTATCTACATCCTTGCCAATGCTTGTTATTTTCTGTTGTTTTTATTTTAAAGCACCCATTCTAATGGGTGTAAGATGACGTCTTATTGTAGTTTTGATTTGCATTTTCCTAATGATTCGTGATGTTGAGCATTTTTTCTGTGATTTTTGGCTGTTTGTATATCTTCTTTGGAGAAATGTCTATTCAAGTCCTTTACCCATTTTTTTTTAAGTAGATTATCCCTGAGCTAACATCTGCTGCCAAAACTCCACTTTTTTTTTTCCTGAGGAAGATTGGCCCTGAGCTAACATCTATGCCCATTTTCTCTACTTTATATGTGGGACACCTGCTGCAGCATGGCTTGATAAGCAGTGCATAGGTCTGTGCCGAGAATCTGAACTGGTGAACCCCAGGCTGCCAAAGTAGAGTGTGCAAAACTTAACCACTATGCCACTGCTTTGCCCATTTTTTAATTGGGTTTTTATTGTTGTTGAATTCTAGGAGTTTTTATATAATCTGGATATTCTGATATCCAGATATCCTTATCAGGTGTATGATTTGTAAATATTTTCTCCCGTTCTGTGGGTTGCCTTTTCACTCTGTTGATTGTGTCCTTTGACACACAGAAGTTTTAAATTTTGATGTAGTCCAATTTATCCATTTTTACTTTTGTTGCCTGTTAGCACAATGTATTTTTATTTATTAAAACTATTTTTTGGGGGGGACCGGCCCGGTGGCGCAGTGGTTAAGTGCGCACGTTCAGCTTCTTGGCGGCCCGGGCTTCACTAGTTCGGATCCCGGGTGTGGACATGGCACCGCTCGGCATGCCATGCTGTGGTAGGCATCCCACATATAAAGTAGAGGAAGATGGGCATGGACATTAGCTCAGGGCCAGGCTTCCTCAGCAAAAAGAGGAGGATTGGCAGCAGTTAGCTCAGGGCTAATCTTCCTCAAAAAAAAAAAAAAAACAAAACTTTTTTGAGGAATATTAGCCCTGAGCTAACATCTGTGCCCATCTTCCTCCATTTTATATGTGGGACGCCTGCCACAGCATGGCTTGATGAGCAGTGCGTAGGTCTGTACCTAGGATCCGAACCGGCAAACTGCAGGCTGCTGGAGCAAAGCATGTGAACTCAACCGCTGCACCACTGGGCCAGCCCAGTATAATGTATCTTCAGATCTAACTACGTTGCCATTTGTACATCCAGTGTTCTGCTTTGAACTATAATATGCATCTGCCACCGTATTTTACTTCTCTAGTTCCCTGGTGATGGTTCCCTTGATGACCCCAATGTCCCACAACCACACCCTGCCACAGTGAACATCCTCCGTGTTTTCTTCTGGAGCTCTACAAAAGTTTCTCTGTCATTTAGAGCAGGAGTGAAATGTGTAGGTGATAGGGCATATACGTCACTTCGGTTTCACTAAGTGTTGCCAGCTCTACTCCTGCCGTCTCAAACTCTCGTCTTGTTTGCCATCGTTAAAATCCATTATTTTTCTAGAGAACTGCAGTTATTTCAAGTCTCTGGCCATTGGAGGAGGCGGGTATGTGGAATAAAATTGTTGATATCAGAGGCTGTTGAACAGTAAGCGCCTGCTTTCTTCCCTGTCCTCCAGGTTGGACTGGGGACTGTTTCCAGGAGTGGGACTCCTACATCCGGCTGGCTGTTCCCAGTATGTTCATGTTGTGCATCGAGTGGTGGACCTTTGAGATCGGAACCTTCCTTGCAGGTTTGTCAGCGGTTTAGTCAAAACATAACAACAGCCTGCTAATCATGTCTCCAGAGCTTTGCAGGAAATATGTTTAACTTCTTCCTCTCCGTTTCTTCAGGCTTTCATGGAAGTTTGCAGTATAGGTTTAAACCCTTGTCCAACCACAGCATGTTCAGGTTGGGTGCCCTCGCTGCCCTTCATTTTGTAGATTGGGAAGGGAAGGCCGCTGGCAAGCGTTTTGCCGCGGTCGTGGAGCAGGAGGACAAACGCCAGCATCTGGGCCTCCCGACTCTCACACCGTCTTCTGCTTCCGCTCATTTTTTGCAGGCATGATGCCAAGTTTTTAAGATGTTTGTAAACACACAGTGAGTGATTTGGCTGTTTTAGACATGATCCATGTTCCTATGAGAACTGTAACAATTTTGGTCATAGGTATTCACCTAGCCATCTTATTGCTAGTAAAGTAATAGAGAAAACAACAGAGAGAGGATGATAATAATTGATGTTAGAGTTTCTGTGGACACTTGAATTTGCCAATAGTCCCATCAGTTCTATATAGAGTTCTACTGCCTTCCATCCCTCCCCTCCCGCATTGTGACCCTCCATCTCCCTGAACTCCAGGAACCTCATTGTTTTCTACTTTATACCTGCCGTTTCGTTCCCTGGTGGAGCATGGGCTTGTAGAATGAACCTGTATCACATCTTAGCTGCTGAGTTCTTGGCAACTTCCTGGGGATGGCTGTCTGGGTTCTCCTCTGCACAGATGGTGAATTCTTCCATTGAGTTATGCTTCTGGGGGAGTCTTCGCTTCTCTTAAATTAAGATATGTTCTAGTTTCATAAGGAAAATGTTGCTTTAACCTACTTTTTGAAATGTGCTTTGTGTGTGTATGTGCCAACGTTTCAGGACTGATTAATGTGACAGAACTTGGAGCCCAGGCCATCATTTATGAACTGATCTCTGCAGCCTACCTGGTAAGAACCTCCAGGGTGAGACTCAGCACCTTCTCTGCATAGACTCTGCTGGGCTCTTGTCGTTGTATCCACTCAGCCAACATGTTGAATGCCCGCCATGCCATGCTCCAAGGAGAGAGGACTCAGACAGCACGAAGAGAGCACAGCGTAGTGGAGAGAGCATGGGTTTTGGAGCCAGACACACTGGGTTTGAGTCCTGGCCCTGCTGCTCCCCAACTGTGTGACCATTGGCTCATTACTTAATCTTTCTGAGCTTCAGTTTCCTTATAGACAAAAATGGGAAAAAATACCTACTTTGCAGATGAAAATCAAATAACGTATTGGAGGTGAAACACGTAGCACAATGCCTGGCGTGTTTATTCAGCAAATATGGAGTTGGTGCTAGGATACAGTGGAGAGTATATTGGAGGCAGTCCCTGCCCTCTCAGGGCTTGTGCTCTGGTGGGGAGACAGAGATAAACAAGTAAACAGATGCAGAAGAGCATTACAAATATGTATAACATCGTACCATAAAAGAAGCAAAAAGAGGCCTGAGATGCATCAAGCTGGAGACTGATAGCTTTTTAGATAGAACAGTCATGAAGGGTCCTTCTGAGTTGCTATTTAAGCTGAAGCTTGAAAGCTGAGAGGAAGCCAGGCAGGGAAGCCCAAGGGTGAGAGCTGACTGGGTAGCCTGAGCAAAGGTTCCAAGATGAAAAAGAGCACTTGGCAGGATCAGGGACCGGAAATGGGAACCCAGCTGTGGGCCTGGTGAGGAAAGAAGGATGTGACGTGCTTCTAGCTGTCGTGTAGCGGCTGGCTTAGAGGAGAGCAGGTATGGGAGTGGGTACCACTGGAAGGACGCAGTTGGAATCATCCAGGGGAGCAAGCAGGAGGCTGCTGGTGGAGGAGAAAAGTGGATGAATTAGTTATGTTGTAGAAGTAGAAGTGACCGGGCATGACCAGGGTTTGGATGTGGAAGGCAAGGGAGGAATCACAAATGACGCCAGAGTTTCTGGCTTGAACAACTGTGTGCTGGTGATGCCTTTTACGTTTTGGTGCTTTTTGAATATTCCAACCCTGTACAAATATTCCATTTGTTTTGTTTGTTTCTTTTTTCTTTTCTTTTTTTTTTTTTTTTAAGATCAACAGAGGTCATCTGGGCAGAGGGATTATGAGCCATTTTTGTTTCCAAGGTTTTTTTGGTCTTTTTTTTTTTTTTTGAGGAAGATTAGCCCTGAGCTAACATCTGCCACCAGTCCTCCTCTTTTTGCTGAGGAAGACTGGCCCTAAGCTAACATCTGTGCCCATCTTCCTCTACTTTATATGTGGGATGCCTGCCACAGCATGGCTTGATAAGCGGTGCATAGGTCTGCGCCCAGGATTTGAACCAGTGAACCCCGGGCCACCGTAGTGGAGCATGCGAACTTAACCGCTACACCACCAGGCCAGCCCAGAGTATTTTTTCCATCTTAAAAATGAAAAAAGAAGTAGCAGGAACTGATGTGGTCATCTAGGAATGAAAAGGAAGAGTGTCTAGGAGCAAGCCCCAACGTGTAGAGGTCAGGAATAGAATGAAAACCCAGCCAAGAGACAGAGCAGGCCAGTAAGGAAGGAAAACCGAGAGAACATGTGGAGGAAGCAGCCATGAAGAATGATTCACAGTGAGAATGACGACTGAGTGGAGGGCTGCTGAGAGGTATCTGAAGATAGGGTTGGAAAGTGTCCCTTGGATTTAGCGTCGTTAGAGACATTATGGCGTGATGAGGAGTGAGAGCCACATTCAAAGGCATGGACATTCAAGGGAGGTGGAGGGCGGAGACTGCCGGGTGGACAGTCCTGTCCAGAGTCTGGTTGTTGGTGGTGGGCAATATGTGTTGGAGGGAGGGTTTCCGTTTTGCTTCTGTTTTTAAATGGTGATGCTAGAGCTTGTTTATAGGTGTGTGAGAAACAATATCTATCTACGAATTCTGTCCTATCTGCAGATTTTCTGTTTTTCTGCCTGCTCTGTCACAGGCTTCTTTTTTATTTTTAATTGTGGTAACATACACATAGCATACATTTGCCTTTAACTGTGCAGTTTGGTAGTGTTAAGTACCTTCACATTGTGTGCAGCCAATCTCCAGAACTTTTTCATTTTGCAGAACTGAACCTCTGTGCTCATTAAGCAGCTCCCCATCCCTCCTGCCCTCGGCTTCTGGCAGCCACCATTCCACTTTCTGCTTCTTGTCACAGGCTGCCTTTTGTTAGAGACACTGAGGCAATAATTCTTCATTTATTCCCCTGGAAAAAGCAAGCCACAACAGTGGCAAGCTTACAATAAAAATTAGAAAATACAAAGAAATAATCCATCGTGAGCAAGAGTTAACAGATGCAACAAACAGGAAAATTAGAATTCAAATTTGAGATGATGGTATAATAATCAGAAAGAGAAAAGAAAAGTATTATGTTTAAAACCATTAAACATAAAAGAAGGAATTGAAACCAAAAGAATGATGTTTGGAAAAGAACCAAGTAGAATTTTCAAAAATAGGAAATATAGCCCTAGAAATGTAATACTTAATAGACATGATAAACTGAAGGTTAGTTAAAGCTGAAAAAACAAATAATGAACTTGAAGATAGATCTGTGGAAATTCCCAGAATAAAATTAAGACGTGTAACTAGATGGAATTGGATATGTAGACCAATGAAATAGAATAGAGAGCACAGAAAGAAAACCTTGCACATGTGATCAAATGATTTCTGACGAAGACGCCTAGACTATCCAGTGGGGAGGACAGCCTCTGCAATGAATGGTGCTGGGGTGACTGAATGTCCACATGCAAAAGAATGAAGCGGGACCCTCATCTAACACCATATACAGAAATTAACTCAAAGAGAATCAAAACCTAAACATAAGACCTCAAACAGTAAAACTCTTAGAAGAAAACCTAAGGCAAAATCTTCCCAACATTGGATTTGGCAATGATTTCTTCGATATGACTCCAAAGGCATAGGCAACAAAAGAAAAAATAGACAAATTGGACCTCATGAAAAATTTTAAAATTTGTATATCAAAAGACAATATCCACAGAGTAAGAAGGCAACCTAACAGAATGGGAGAGAATACTTGCAAGTCCTCTATGTGATAAGGGATTAATATCCAGAATATATAGAGAACTCCTAAACCTCAATAACAAAAAAACAACCTGATTGAAAAATGGGCAAAGAATTTGAATAGATATTTCTCTAAGGAAAATACACCAGTAGCCAATAAGCACGTGAAAAGATGCTCAACATCACTGATTATTAGGAAATGATTACAAAAAACTACATTGAGATACCACCTCACATCCATTAGTAGGGCTACTACTTTTTTAAAACCCAGAAAATAGCAAGTGTTGGTGAGAAGGTGGAAAAATTGGAACCCTTGTGCGATGTTTGGAATGAATGTAAAATGATGCAGCCACTGTGGAAAAAAGTATGGTGGTTCCTCAAAAAATTAAAAATAAAATTATCATATGACCCAGCAATTCCACTTCTGAGTATATATCCAAAAGAATTGAAAGCAGGATCTGGAAGAAATATTTTCACACTCATGTTCATAGCAGCATTATTCACAAGAGACAAAAGGTGGAAGCAACCCAGATGTCTACCCACAGATGACTGGATGAGCAAAGTGTGATGCGTACATGCAGTGGAGTTATCATTCAGCCTTAAAAGGGAGGGAAATTCTGACACATGCTGCAACACGGATAAACCTTGAGGACATTACGCTAAGTTAATAAGCCAGTCAGAAAAAGACAAATATGTGTATGATTCCACTTATTTAAGGTACTTAGAGTAGTCAAAAATCGTAGAGACAGAAACTAAGAATGGTGGTTGCCAGGGGCTGGGGGGAGATGGGAGGGAAGTTATTGTTTAATGTGTGTAGAGTTTCAGTTTCACAAGATGAAAAGAGTTATGGAGATGGATGGTAGTATTGGTTGCACAACATTATGAATGTATTTAATACCACTGAACTGTACCCTTAAAATAATTAAAGTGATAAAATATATATATATATACCATATATAATTACTGGAGTAAGAAGGGAAAAAATGATTAAGATGATAAATTTTATGTTATGTGTATTTTACCACAATAAATAAAAATGGGAAAAAGTAGAGATGGAATATATGAAAGATATGGGTCCATTATCTATCTAGTAGGAATTCCACAGGGAGAGAATAGAGACACTGGTGGGGATGTAATATTCAGAGATATTTGACAAGAGACAGAGACAGACAAAGACATGAGTCTGAATATTCAGAAATCGGAATGAACACTTTAGGAGATTCTAGCCTGGGCAATTAGGCAAGAAAAAGAAATAAAAGGCATCCATATTGGAAAGAAAGAAAGAAAACTATCTGCATTTGCAAATGACATGACTTTATATATAGAAAACTCTAAAAACTCCACATGCATGTGCAAAAACTAAAATACCTAGAGCTAATTAGTTCTGCAGAGTTATAGGATACAATATCAGTACACAAAAATCAGTTCTATTTCTATAATACCAGCAATGAACAATCTGAAAATGAAATTAAGAAAGCAATTCCATTCACCACAGCACCAAAAAATTAAAATACTTAGGAATAAATTCAACCAAAGCAGAGCAAGACTTGTATACTGAAAACTACAAAACGTTGTTGAAAGAAATTAAAGAAAACCTAATAAATGGAAAGATTTCCCATGTTCATGTATGAGAAGACTCAATGTTGTTACGGTGACAATACCCCCAAGTTAATTTACAGATTCAGTGCAACCTATCAAATGGGCTTTTTTGCAGACTGGACAAACTGATCCTAAAATTCCTATGGAGATGCAAGGGACCCCCGAATAGTCAAAACAATCCTGGAAAAGAACAAAGTCAGAGGCCTCACACCTCAACAACAGCAATAAAAACCAGAAGACTGTGAGACAATATCAAAGTGCTGAGAGAATAATGTCAGCCCTTAGCTAACTAAGCTATTGCTCAAGAAAGAGGGCAAATTAAAAGACATTTTCCAGCAAAGACTGAGGGACAGCACCATTCATAGACCTTCAAGGAAAAAACACTGTCAAAATAATGGTGAGCAAAGAAATTGGTAAATATGGATAAATCTAAACTAGCATTGATTGCAAACAAAAAATGAGATCAAGTTTCACAGTGCAAAAATAAGGCAGAAATAAAATACAGTACGGCAAATAGAGGCGAGATTGGGAGAAGGTCTTCTTATTTAAAGCAATCTAGGTATTACCAAGGAAGAGGGTAAGAGATAGTGATTAACTTAATTTTTTTAAGTCAGAGTGCATGTTGACATTTTAAGGGAAATAACCAAGAGAGAGGAAATAGAATATATTTCGAAACCACTAGCAGAGCTGAAATGGGAATTAAGAAAACATGATCAATCCAACAGAAGGCAGTGAAAATAAAGAAGATAAAGAAACAAAAAGAAAGCATTATAAATAATACAAAATTAAATGGTAGAATTAAATCCAAATAGTGTGTAATCATACTAAAGGAGAACATGCTAAACTTACCAATTAAAAACCCTCTCAAGTTAGATCGCACCCCTTCATATCTTTTTGCTTTGCTTATTTTTCCACAGTTGTATGCTGTTTTCACTTAATATTATCACATAGCATTTTTTTCATGTTTTTAAAGGCTTTTCCTAAAAATAGTTGAAAATCTGATTTGCCTGTGTATAGTCAGCACCTGAATATAGCACTGTTCACTTAGTCATTCCACTGTACTTGGACTTTTCATCTGTTTCCAGTTTTTCAAAGCACCAGTGTTGTTTCAGTGAATATCTTTACACATAGAACTTTATCCTTGAGGAGAGTGTCACCAGCATCATGGCAGAATGAGTTGTTCCCTTTGTCACTCCCCTCTAAGTTGCAACCAGCAGGACATCCATTAACCAACAAAGAACTCCCCGCATAGCACACCAGAACACCTTAGAGATCCATGCAGCTACACATCTGAAGGTGGGTGGATTGGACCTGCGGGAGCCAGTGGAACTAGGGCAGCAGCCCCACCCCTCCCCTGGCAGCAGCGATCCAGAATGTGGATGCACCCAGCAGTGGCGGTGATGCTCCGACCTAAAGTTTAAAAAAATACAACAGAACTGGAGACCAGAGGCTGCAAGAGCAGCAGTAGCATCATGGCTCAGTCTCTGTTCCTCCCCTAGCAGTGGCAGGTGTCACCTGTGACCTGAGGCTGCAGGAGCCACAGCAGAACCTGTGACCCAGCCCCCCTCTCTCCCCAGGCAGCAATGGCATTAGTAGCTTAGTCCCTGCCCCTCCCCTAGTGGTGGCAGGTGGCATGCGTGACCTGGTGCTTTAGGAAACAGCAGTGCCAGCAACCCAGCCCCATCCCTCTCCCCAGGCAGCTGCAACTCCAACCTCAGTCTTTCCAGCAGCAACGACTGCATCCAAAATGCAATACTCCCAGCAGGGGCAGTGGTACCATGACCTGAGCTTTCAAAAAGCACACAAGAGGCCCAGCCCCTGTGGCCTAGTGGTTAAGTTTGACATGCTTTGCTTTGGCAGCCCAGATTCAGTTCCTGGGCATAGACCTACACCACTCATCTGTCAGTGACCG
Source organism: Equus quagga (assembly GCF_021613505.1). Classification (NCBI taxonomy): domain Eukaryota; kingdom Metazoa; phylum Chordata; class Mammalia; order Perissodactyla; family Equidae; genus Equus; species Equus quagga. Next base: position 58,044,469 of record NC_060277.1, read on the forward strand.
TGCTGTAGTGGTGGTTCACATACAAAAAGAGGAAGACTGGCAACAAATGTAAGCTCAGGCAAATCTTCCTCAGCAAAATAAGGAAGATTGACAACTGATGTTAGCTCAGGGCAGACCTTCCTCAGCAAAATAACAAACAAAAAAACCCCATACAGGCATGAGCTGGCAACCAGAGGCTGCAGGAACAGCAGTGGCACTAGTGGCTTAGCCCCTGCCCCTCCCCTAATGGTGGCAGGTAGCACCTGTGACCTGAGGCTTCAGTAGCTACAGCAGAACTCCTGACCCAGTCCCCAGTGGCAACACCCTTGACACAGACTCTACCAGCATCTGGGGCTGCATAAAGACCTTGGGCTCCTGGCAGTGGCAGCGACATCCATGAACCCAGCACCCCTGGCAGTGGCGCTGCCAGCGCCCTCAGATAACCTAGGAGTAGCTGTGCAGGTGGTGCACAAGGCAGCAGCACTGAAGCCTGTGGAGAGCCCGCAGGGAGCCTGTGGGGGAACATGAGACCCAGACAACCCCAGAAGCAGAAGAGGTACTCGCAGCTTCATGACCTCACTGGTGACACCCACAACTGCTGTGACATCATAAACAGCCAGGCACCAACAACCTCAGAGCCACAAGCAACACAAGGAGGGCACTGACAATGCCTGTGGCGGAGGCAGTGGAAAAGTGCAGGCCCTCAAATACAACCAGAAGCAGCTCAGAATCAAAATAAACAAAGCTGTACCCAAATAAGAAAGGTGGTTACTACCACAAATGCACCAGTGGAGGATCAACTCATCAAGTACCATGAAGAACTACAGTAAGACAGTAGAACAAAAAGAAAAATGACAGCTCTCCAGAAACCAAACTTGAAGTCATAGAAGATTGTGATCTAACTGACAGAGAATTCAAAACAGCTGCCATGAAGAAATTCCACAAGTTAGAAGAAAACTCAGAAAGACAGTTCAACGAGCTCAATAAAATTAATGAACAGGAGTACTTCACCAAATAGAGTGAAACTCTAAAAAAAAAAAAAAACAGAAATTCCGGAGCTGAAGAACACAATTAATGAGATGAAAAATAAAGTAGAAAGCACTGGAAATAGAGCAGACCATATGGAAGACAGAATTAGGGAGCTCAAAGACAGAAATCTAGAAATGATTCAGGTGGGAGAGCAAGGAGAAGTAAGATTTTTTTTTTTAAATGAAGAAATCCTACAAGAAATACTGTCTCAATCAGGAAAAGCAACATAAGAATAATGGGTATCCCAGAAGAAGAAGAGAGGGAGAAAGGAACAGAGAACTTAATTGAAGAAATAATAGCTGAGAACTTCCCAAACCCAGGGAAGAAACTGGATATACATGTACATGAAGCTAATAGGATGCCTAGTTATCTCAACACAAAAAGACCTTCTCCAAGGCACATTATTTTAAAACTGTCAAAAGTCAATGACAAAGAAAGAATATTAAGGGGGGCAAGAGGGAGGAAAATAACTTACAAAGGAACCCCCATCAGGATATCAGCAAATTTCTCAGCAGAAACTCTACAGGCTAGGAGAGAGTGGGATGATATATTCAAAATATTAAAAGACAAAAACTATCAGCCAAGAATATTCTACCCAGAAAATTACACAGCAGATATGAAGGAGAAATAAAGGCTTTCCCAGACAAATAAAAACTGAGGGAGTTCATCACTACACCTGCCTTACAAGAAATGTTGGAAGGATCCTTCCTACCTGAAACAAAAAGGCAAACGTTTGCGAAGCCTTGAGCAAGGTAATAAATGAGCAGACAGAATCAGAAGATTACAACTCTACATTGAAATAGGTTAGTAAACAAATATAAAGGCTAAGGGAAAAGAAAGCATCTGAAATAACTATAACCACTTCAATTTGGTAACAAACTCGTAATGCAAAAAAGCATAATTTATGGCAACAAAAATATAGAAAAGAAAGAGGAAAAGAATGGAACCTGCATAGGTTACTGGAGATAAGATGCCCTCAGCAGGAAAAGGACTGTCATCTATGAGATCTTTTATACAAACCTCATGGTAACCACAAAACAAAAAATCAAAGCAGAGTCACAAAACATAAAGAAAGAGAAAAACGTCACAGAAAACCATCAAACTGAAATGGCACACAGAAATAAAGGAAAAGGAAACACTGGAAATATAGAACAACCAGAAAACAAAAGATAAAATGGCAGTATTAGGCCCTCATATATCAGTGATCACTCTAAATGTCAATGGATTGAATTTCAGTCAAAAGACACAGAGTGGTTGGATGGATTAAAAAACAAGACCTAACAATATGCTGCCTCCAGAGGACCCATTTCAGCTCTAAAGAGTAGGCTCAGAGTGAAGGGATGAAAGATGATACTCCAAGCAAATGGCAACCAAAAGAATGCAGGTGTAGCTATACTTATATCAGACAAAATAGACCTCAAGCCCAAGAAAGATAACAAGAAACAAAGATAGATGTTATATAATAATAATGTCTTCCACCAAGAAGACATACACTTATTAATATATATACTTCTAACATCAAAGCACCAAAGTGTATACAGCAAGTATTATTAATGATCCTAAAGGGAGATAGTGACAGCAACACAATAGTAGGAGACTTTAACATCCCGCTTACATCAATGGATAGATCCTCCAGACAGAAAGTCAACAAGGAAACATTGGCGTTAAATGAAACACTAGGCCAGATGGAGTTAATAGATATAGATAGAACATTCCATCACAAAGCAGTGGAATACACATTCTTCTCAAGTGCACATGGAACATTCTCAAAGAGACCATATACTGGGAAAGAAAACAAGCCTCAATAAATTAAATAAGTTTGAAGTCATGTCACACATCTCTTCTGAGCACAATGGAATGAAACTAGAAATCAACTCCAAGAAGAAAGCTAGAAAAGTCACAAATATGTGGAGACTAAACAGCATGCTACTGAACAGCTATTGGATCAATGAAGAAATTGAAGGAGAAATAAAAATATACCTGGAGACAAATGAAAATGAAAACACAGCATACCAAAGCTTATGGGATGCAGCGAAAGCAGTACTAAGAGGGATATAAATAGCAATATAACCCTACTATTTAATAAACTAGAAAACTCTCAAATAAACAATGTAACACTATACTTAATATAGAAAAAGAAGAACAAACAAAGCCCAAAGTCAGTAGAAGGAAGGAAATAATAAAAATCAGAGTGGAAATAAGCTAAGTAGAGACTAAAAAGACAATAGAAAGGATCAACAAAATTAAGAACTGGTTCTTTGAAGGGATAAAATTGACAAACCCTTAGCTAGACTCACTTAAAAAAAAGAGAAGGCTCAAATAAATAAAATCAGAAATGAAAGAGGAAAACTAACAACAGATACCACAGAAATATGAAAAATTATAAGAGAATACTATGAAAAGCTATACACCAACAAATTGGATAACCTAGAAGAAATGGATAAATTTGTAGACTCATAGAACCTCCCAAAACTGAATAAAAAAGAAATAGAGAATCTAAATAAAGCAATCACAAGTAAAAAGATTGAAACAGTAGTCAAAAGCCTCCCGAAAAACAAAAGTCCAGGACCAGACATCTTCTCTGGTGAATTCTACCAAACATTCAAAGAAGACTTAATACCTATCCTTCTCAAACTCTTCTGAAAAACTGAAGAGGAGGGGACCCTTCCTAATTCATTTTACGAGGCCAACATTACCCTGATGCCAAAACCAGAAAAGAACAACACCAAAAAGGAAAACGACAGGCCATTATTGCTCATGAACATAGATGCGAGAATCCTCAACAAAATATTAGCAAATTGAATACAACAATATGTTAAAAGGATAGTACACCATAATCAAGAGGGATTTATTCCACAGACACAGGGATGGTTCACCATCTGCAAATCAAACAATGTAATACACCACATTAACAAAATGAAGAGTGAAAATCACATGATCATCTCAGTAGATGCAGAGAAAGCATTTGACAAGATTCACCATCCATTTATAATTAAAACTCTCAAAAATATATATAGAGAGGAGGAATATATAGAATACATAGAAGGAAAGTACTTCAACATAATAAAGGCCATATATGACAAACCCACAGCCAACATCATACTCAACAGTGGAAAGCTGAAAGCTATTCCTTTAAGAACAGGAACGACAAGGATGCCCACTCTCGCCACTCTTATTCAACATAATACTGAAAGTCCTAGGCAGAGAAATTAGGCAAGAAAAAGAAATAAAGAGATCTAAATTGGAAAGGAAGAAGTAAAACTGTCACTATTTGTGGATGACGTGATTCTATAGAAAACCCTAAAGAATCCACCCAAAAACTCTTAGAAGTAATTAAGGAATACCGTGAAGTTGCAGGGTACAAAATCAAGGTAAAAAAATCAGTTGCATTTCTATACACTAGTAATGAACAGTGAAAGAGAAATCCAGAATACAGTCCCATTTCCAACTGAAACAAAAAGAATAAAATACCTAGGAATAAATTTAATCAAGGAAGTGAAAGACCTACACACTGAAAACTATAAGACATTATTGAAAGTAACTGAAGAAGACATAAAAGAAGTGGAAATATATTCCGTGCTCATGGGTTAGAATAATAAACACAGTTAAAATGTCGATATTACCTAAAGTAATCTACACATTCAATGCAATCCCAGTCCGAATCCCAATGGCATTTTTTCATGGAAGTAGAACAAAGAATCCTAAAATTTATATGGAACAACAAACGACCCCAAATAGCCAAAGCAATACTGAGAAAAAAGAACAAAGCTGGGGGTATCACACTCCCTGATTTCAAAATATACATAGCTATAGTAATCAAAACAGACACACAGATCAATGGAACAGAGTTGAGAGGCCAGAAATTAACCCACACTTCTACGGACAGCTAATTTTCGACAAACGAACCAAGAACATACAATGAGAAAGGGAAGTCTCTTCAATAAATGGTGTTGGGAAGATTGGAAATCCACATGCAAAAGAATGAAACTAGACCACTATCTTACACCATACAAAAAAATTAACTCAAAATGGGTCAAATATTTGAATGTAAGACCTGAAACCATGAAACTCCTAGAAGAAAACATAGGCAGTACACTCTCTGACGTCAGTCCTGGCAGTATCTTTTTGAATATCATATCTGCTCAGGCAAGGGAAACAAAGGAAAAGATAAGTGAGACTACATCAAACTAAAAAGCTTCTGCCTGGCAAAGGAAACCATCAACAAAACAGAAAGACAACCCACCAACTGGGTGAAAATATTTGCACAGCATATATCCAATAAGTGGTTAATATCCAAAATATATAAAGAACTCATACAACTTAACAACAGCAACAAATGAACGACATAATCCAAAAATGAGCATAGGATACGAATAGACATTTTTCCAAAGAAGATATACAGATGGCCAACAGGTACATGAAAAGATGTTCAACTTCACTAATTATTAGGGAAATGCAAATCAAGACTGTAATGAGATATCACCTCACTCCCATCAAAATGGCTATAATTAACAAGACAAGAAATAACAAGTGTTGGAGAGGATGTGGAGAGAAGGAAACCCCCATAAACTGTGAGTGGGGTGCAAACTGGTGCAGTCACTGTGGTAAACAGTGCAGAGATTTCTTTAAAAACGGAAACTAGAAATACCATATGATCCAGCTATCCCACTACTAGGTATTTATCCAAAGAACATGAAATCAACAATTCAAAGAAATTTATGCATCCCTATGTTTATTGCAGCATTATTCATAATAGCAAAGACTTGGAAGCAACCTAAGTGTCCATCAGTAGATAAAGAAGATGTGGTGTGTGTATATATTGGAATACTACTCAGTCATAAAAAAGGGATGAAATTGTGCCATTTGCAACAGCATGGATGGACCTTGAGGGTATTATGCTAAAGAAAATAAGTCAGACAGAGAAAGGCAGTTACTATATGACTTCACTCATATGTGGGAGATAAACAAACAAACACACACATAGATATGGAGAATTGATTGGTGGTTACCAGAGGGTCGGGGGAGGGTGAAAGGGGTAAAAGGGGCACATATGTATGGTGATGGATGGAAACTAGACTTTTGGTGGTGAACAAAATGCAGTCTATACAGAAGTCAAAATATAATGATATACATCTGAAATTTATATTATATTATATTATGTTATAAACCAATGTAACCTCAATAAAATAAATATAGTGTTGGAAGAGAACTCTTTGGATACCCTGGACTGCCAGGAAGATGGACAAGTGAGTCCTCAGGCAAATTAAGCCTGAACTATTGCCAGAGGCAAGAATGATAAAACTGAGGCTGTCCTCCTTTGGGCATGTCATGAGAAGGCAGGATTCTTTGGAAAAGACAATAATGCTGGGAAAAGTGGAAGGAGCAGGAAAAGAGGAAGACCAACTATGAGATGGATTGACCCCATAAAGGAGGCTATAGGCCTGAGTCTACAGGAGGTGAGGAGGGCCGTTGCGGACGGGACACTGTGGACTTCACTCATTCATAGAGTCGCCAGGAGTTGGGGCTGACTTGATGGCACATAACACGCAAGTTTCTTATAGGCAACATATAGTTGGGTCTTGTTTTCCCTTCTGACTGTCTCTGTTATTAATTGATGTCTTTAGACCATTCCTTGTTTTAATTTGTGTCCACTGGTTTTGAGACTTTTTTCTAATGTGCTGCACAGCCGTCATACCGAAAATGTTTAAATTATCCTCATGAATTAAGTCTCCAGTTTCTTTGATCCTATTTCTTCTGCTTTCTTAGATTCCTTTAAAATGTTTTTGAAGTATTTCGTCAAAGAACTTTTTCTTGAAGGTAAACTGTGAGCCCCGCACATTTGAAAGAGTCTTTATTTTCCCCTATGCTTGTTTAATAATTTTGCTGAGTATAGAATTCTAGGTTCAAAATGTTTTTCTCTCAGAATTTTTAAGGTGATATTCTATGTTCTTACGGCATTTGGAGTTACTAATGTAAACTCCGATCTTCATCTGGTTCTCGTTCCTTTGTGACAACATGATGTTTGCTCTTTGACAGTTTTAGCATTTCTGTCTTTATCTGTGTCATTCTGAGGGTGTATCTCTCTGCGAGTACCTTTTTACTTATCCTGCTTGTTAGCACTTGGTATACCCTTTCAGTCTGAAGACTTTGTCTTTCTCAACTCTGAGAAATTTTTAAAGTATTATTCTTTCTCCCTTTTCTGTACATTTTTTCTATTCTCTCTTTTTAAATTCCCTAATAGGTGGAAGTTGACCTCCTGGATTGATCTTGTGGTTTTTAACCTTTTTCTTCCATTTTAAAAATCTGTCTTTTTGCTATTAATTTTTTTTTAGTTTTGTTTTTAATTTCCAAGAACTCTTTCTTTTTGTCTTATAATCCCTTCTTCATAGGAACCTGCGCTTGTTTTCTGCTGCATTATCTTTTAAATATCTTAAGATATTACATTGAACCTTCAGACATTCTCTTCTGTTCCTGGAATCATCTCTTTGTTTCCTCTGAGGTCAGTTTGTCTTTATTTATCTTGATCTTTTTTATAGTTATGTCCTTTGGTTTTCCTCAAAGATCTGGTGATCCTTATCAGCCCATTTGTACTTATGAATGAGTGAATATATTGATTTATAAAATAAACAGCTGGCCTGGCTTTCCTGTCCTGTTATTTGGGGATTTTTCTCCAACAGACGTCTCCTGTGTACGGGAAGAAGCAGTGGGGAGCCGAGCACTAAGGTGGTGTCTATCACATGACATCTTCATTTTAGGGTTTATGAATGAGGAGCAGGGAGCAGGCAGCCTCACCCCACCTCCCATGTCCCGTACATCCATCCCCCAAGACAAAACAAGAAGAGGTTGGTTCTGAGGTCTCACACTGCACAGGGAGCTCTCTCATGTGGCTTTTCCATTTTAGCGCAGTCTCTGTGTGTGGGGAGTCTGAGGTCTAGATAGGCAATGGCTGTGTTGTTTGTAACCCTCTAGTGAACCTGCGTGAGTACTGCTCATCACTGCCCTGATGGACCTGAAGCCTCAAGCTTCCTGGGGCTCCACTGGGAAGAACCAGCAGAATCCCACCTTCTCCTGTTTGCATGCTGGACTTTGGCTTCCTCTGGTTCTACCCCTGGATCGTGGCACCTGCCTTCCCTCTTCCAGAGCTGGTCTGCTCTCTTATTCTCAGTGTTGTTAATGTATTTCTTGTCTGTTAAGCATCTTTAACTGGTATTTTAATGGTATTTTGAGAGGGAAGGGAATTAAGCATACGAGCTAGCCATTCATCTTGAACTGGCAGCCAATTATGTATACTTTGGGCACTCAAGTCTCGTAGATTTTTATGTAGTCAAATCCATTGTTTTTCAAGTTCTTAATCTTAGCAATTTAATATGTAGTTATTATCAACTCAACTTAGGCTCGTTCTCAAAACAATAACAAATTAGAAGGTTCTTGGGAGGATGCTGCTTCTAGTAGGAAGAGAAGTTAAAGCTGACATATAAATTATTAAAAGCAGACACGAGGGGCCAGCCCAGTGGCACAGGGGTTCAGTGCGCACGTTCCGCTTTGGCAGCCCAGGGTCCGCCGGTTTGGATCCCGGGTGCGGACATGGCACTGCTTGGCAAGCCATGCTGTGGCAGGCGTCCCACGTATAAGGTAGAGGAAGATAGGCACGGATGTGAGCTCAGGGCCAATCTTCCTCAGCAAAAAAGAGGAGAATTGGTGGCCTCAAAAAAAAAGGCAGACACAAGAACTAAAACCACAGTGTTCTATACAACCCAAACAGCCCTTGAGGGCAGCACTATATTACAGAATAACAATAGGGGGTAAAAAGGATGACCCTGAAGGTTGAATAATGGTGTATTTAAGAAACAGGCAAGATTATAGCTTCAGATTTCTATAATCAATGATTAAAGTAAGGCTTTGGTATCTGAAGAGACCTATTTCATTTACTGGGTAATTAGACATATGGAATACTGGGCACATAATGTATTGTTGTGGAGTCAGACTCCATCAATGTTTATTGAATTCCTACAGTGCGCCAGGCTTCATTCAAAGTCTTTTTCATATGGTTCACTTAATTTTCACAGGTTATTTCTATTTGTAATACATTAAACCTTATGTTGTAGAATGTAGCTAGGTTGAATTAAGTCTTGATAGTGTGTGTTTAGCCAATAAAGGAGATGCTTCACCCTCAAATCCGGTGTCATTAAGAGGTTCTACTCTGATACCTTTGATACAGGTAGCAGTCAGGGCAGCCGTTACACTTCTTTAGCAAAGAAGAAATTGGGTATCAGCAAGGCTGAGCAATTTGTTTACAGTCACACAGCCAGGGTGTAGTATAAGCAGTTCTAGAATCCAGATTTCTGACTCTGTCTAGGGTTTGCCTACACTTAGACTCTAGTGCAAATAGTCTAATTTTCAGGCCCTCTGACTTCTTGTGATTTGTGATTGTTCGTTCTCAGGTGCCCCTTGGCTTTGGTGTGGCAGCCAGTGTTCGCGTGGGCAATGCTCTGGGGGCCGGGCATGCTGAGCAGGCTCGGCACGCCTGCATCACCGTTCTCCTGTGCGCAAGTGAGTAAAGGACTTCTGCTCTCTGCGTCCATATTGGGTTTCATCTGATAAGTTAAAATATATATATCAGAATTTCTCTAGGAATTGACTTATATACATAAACTCAACTAAAATCTGTATTCTTTGTGCTCTTTCCAGTTTACTTAGTTAAATAAAGCTTCTAATTATGATTTTCTGTTACTAGGTACCAACGAAATAACGTTATGCTTGGTACTATTGAAATCATTTCAAAGGCAATTCTTATCTTATGCAGGCTTATTTTCTGACCAATGTCTGTGTTACCCGTTCTCCATGTTCCTGGACCACTGCCCCCTCTGGCAGTTTTTTTTTTCTCCCCAAAGCCCCAGTACATAGTTGTATATTCTAGTTGTAAGTCCTTCTAGTTCTTCCATGTGAGCCACCACCACAGCATGGCTACTGACAAATGAGTGGTGTGGTTCTGCACCCGAGAACCAAACCCGGGCCACCAAAGTGGAATGCGCTGAACTTTAACCACTAGGCCATCTGGGCTGGCTCCCCGTGGCAGGTTTAATGTTCTGGAATCTGAGCAGTAAGAGAAGATTCTGATTGTACTGACACCTTATTGAATATCTTTTCTGAGTCTGCCTTAGAAAAAGGAATCAGAATCACCTGACCTTAGTTGCTCTTTTCATAATTATTACATTTCTTAAATCACCGACACAAATATCACATGAGAAGTCAGTACTAGGACTTATTAAACTCTGGAGAATTTTCATTTCCTGTGGCTTCTTCTGTATTTTCCAGGTGTTGGTGCACTTGTAGTGGGTATTTCACTTGCAGCTTTGAAGGATGTGGTTGCGTATGTATTTACCAGTGACAAGTAAGTACCATGTTCTAGAAAAATGTTTTTAGTTTTATACATTCTTTCTTCACTACATTTTCCGATTCTGACAGCTAAGTAACATTTTACTTCATGGGAAAATCTGCATTGCAGCCAGGAATGAAAACCACAGTACTAAATGTAATGAATTTGAATGATGGAAGCCTGTGGATATCATCCCCACTCCTCCAGTACCGGATTTATCTGAGTGCAGTGTCTCTTGTGCTCAATGCTGGTTTTGCTCAGAGTTACACAGAAAGAGCACATAGAATATCGTCATCCTCAGAAAGGCACCTCGCAGCCCAGGGCATGCTGACAGTGTGCACACCTGAATCAAATGGGCAGAATTTGCATGAATCAGTGACCCAAACTTAGGTTGAATTTTATTGCATTTTCTGTAATTATGTGTTTGCATAATTATTTAGGTACAATATGTCTTTTGATTAAACCCAAATCCTCTTTATGAAAAAGCTCCAATAATTTGTACCAGTTGCCTTGGATTACTCTTATGAAGAAATTCAGTTTTATCACTTTCAAGTGTACTCTCCTAGTTTATCTGACCTCATTGGTTTTAGACCAATGCTTAAACATATTCTTATAAAATCTTAGGACTAAGAAGATGTTCAGATGGAGTAATAGGGACTGGGTTTACCCTCCTGCCTTAAACAACTAAAAAACTGTGCAAAATCTATGGGATTTTTTCTGAAAAAAACTTTTTCTTTTCTTGGTCACACTGGTTTATAACATTATGTAAATTTCAGGTGTACATCATTATATTTCAACTTCTGTATAGACTACATCATGTTCACCACCAAAAGTCTACTTTCCCTCTGTCACCATACATATGTGCCCTTTACCCCTTCTCCCCCCATCCATCCCCTTTCCCTCTGGTAAACACCAGTCTGCTTTCTGTATCTATGTGTGCTTTTGTTTATCTTTCACATATGAGTGAAGTCATACAGTAATTGTCTTTCTCCATCTGACCTATTTGGCTTAGCTTAATACTGTCACAGTCCATCCATGTTGTTGCAAATGGCATGATTTCCTTTTTTTTCGCAAGGAAAGATTTGTCCTGAGCTAACCTCTGTTGCCAATCTTCCTCTTTTTTTTGCCTCCCCAAAGCCCCACTGTGTGGTTATATATCCTCGTTGTAAGTCCTTCTAGTTGTTCCATGTGAACCACCACCACAGCATGGCAGCTGACAGGTGGTGTGGCTCTGTGACCAGGAAATGACCCCAGGCTGCCAAAGTGGTGAAAGTGCCAACTTTAACCAGTAGGCCATCAGGGCTGGCTCATGACTTCTTTTTTATTGCTTAGTAGTAGTCCATTATATATATATACCACATCTTTATTCATCCATTGATGGGCACTTAGGTTGCTTCTAAGTCCTGGCTATTATGAGTAATGCTACAGTAAACATAGGGGTGCACATATCTTTTTGAATTAGTGCAAAATCTGTATTTTTTAAAATATTTTGTATTTTTTTCAAACATGGGACAACAGGCAGCACAGAATAGTAATGCCTGAGAGGGGAAACAAATGACAAGAACCCAGCTTACCAGGAGGGAGTTTCCAGGCCACAGCACAGAGGGGTCCCCAGCAAACCCCATCCATCTCCCTAGGTTGAGGAAATGGAGTTGAGTGTTCCAAGAGGCTCCATGGCTAGAGTTCTTGATGCAGAGTACCAGATGGGAGGGAGCTCCCAGAGAGAGAGCTTTGGAGAGCTGCCAAGGGTAGCCCTCAAGTCTTCAGCGACTGTGAAGCTATGCATTGCATGTGAGGACACTACTTGAGGCCAGGGAGGGGGGGAACACCTGAAAGGAGCAGATGGGACAATCCCTGAGCACAGAAAGGGCTGGGAAGAGTTTGTGTTGTCACCAGCCAGAATGAACAAAACTTTGTAATGCACAAGACAGCTGGTGGAGTTCTCAGAAGGATCTTGCCTCGATAGTGGAGGAAAATGAGCCCTAGAAAGAAGACTGCTCTGGTCCTGCCTAACAAAGCTTAAAAGAAAACCTCAAAAGGATCACACTCTTTCTGAGAAACTTAACTGCATCACAGCTCAAGAGTATTTAAAATAATAGAAGAATATGTAGTACCCAACAAAGTAAAACTCACAATGTCTGCATCCATTTAAAAATTACTAGGCATACAAAGAAGCAAGAAACTAAAATCTGTAATGAGGAGAAACATCAGTAAATTTGACCCAGAAATGAAACAGGTGATAGAATTAGTACACAGGGATATTAAATGTTTTTATAGCTATTTTTAATATTTTCAAGAAGGTAGAGGAAAACATGAGCATGGTAAAGTAAGACATCAAAGATTTGGGGGAAAAACAGCAAGAAATTGAACTTACAGAGCTGAAAAAAAATGTCTGAGATGAAACTACATTGGGTGAGATTGACATCGGATTAGACACTATAGAAGAAAAGGCTGGTGAACTTGAAGATATAACAATAGTACATATCCTAAATGAGATGCAGAGAGAAAAAAGACTGGAAAAATATGAACAGAGCATCAGTGAGCTCTAATTGGCCTAAAAAGCATGTAACGAGAGTTGTCAAAGCAGAGGAGAGGCAAGAGGGGACAGGAAAAAAAATTTGAAGAAGTAATGGCAAAAACTTTCCAAATTTGACAAAAAATCTTAGCATTAAAAGGATCTAAAAGGAGTGACGTCAGCAACATGGCAGAGTGAGCAGTTTTCTTTGTCTCTTCCCCCTTGAAATACAACTAAATGGACATTCATTGATCAACGAAGGATACTCACACAGCACTGCAGGACGCCTGAGACCTGTGCTGCTATACATCGGAAGGTGGATGGACTGGCCCTGGGAGGAGGTGGAGAATGGTGAGAACTCTGTGGCCCCCAGACAGCCTAGTACCTGTGAGCAACCCTATCCCGGCTGACACGCTCTACCACCACCACAGCCCCAGGGGTGGATGTGCATCAGCACAACTGTGGAAACAAGTGACTGCAGCCCTAAGCCCCCCATGATTACCCTGTGGACCAGTGGGAAAATCCATGGTCCCACAGTGGCCACAGGGAGAGTCTCTGGTTGGCTCTAGTGGAGAGGGCCCGCCCACCAAGCAGAAAGGCTGGATGACCTTGGGGCTGGAGTGGCTCGGCTGGGTGAGCTACCCACCAGCTGCATTAAACACCCATAACTCTGCTGCAGCCCCAAGGGGGCAAGTGAGATCCAGCAGGACCATACGAGTGGGCAGTGACAATCTGGAGCCCCAGTGTGATTGCTCCTTGGTCCAGGGGGAAAATCCACAGTCCCACAGTGCCCCAGGGAGAGTGTCTGCTTGTCCCTAGTGGAGAGGCTCCACCCACCATGCACAAAGGCTGGGTGACCTAAGAGCAGAATGGCATGGTTGGGCGAGCTAACCGCTTGCTGCATTAGCTGCCCATAGCTCTGTGGCCCAGAGGGGGCAAGTGAAATCCAGTGGGACCAGACAGTGGCAGAGCTGCGAGGCTGGGTGAACCAGCTCCCAGCTGCCACAAAAGCCCATAACACCACTGCAGTCCCTAAGGGGGAAGTGCATCTAGGCAGGTCTGTGGGAGCAGGCAGCAGCAACCCAAAGCCCCCATGTGATTGTTCCCACAGTTTACAGGAGACTCGACAGGGCCATGGTGATCCCAAGGAGGGGCCCAGACTCAGGAACAGCTGACAGGGATCCTGGTTTGTGCAAATTAGACAGCTGCTACCTCCTCTCCTGCCAGTGGAAGTAAGTGGAAACAGGAACCAAATTCTTAGCTCTATGTGGAGGCACAAATCCACGCCATCAAGCAGTATGAAAAAATATATTAAATCTCCAGAGTAGAAGGAAAATGACAAGTACCCAGAAACAATCCCGAAGACACAGAAATCTATAACCTAAATTACAAAGAATTCAAAACAGCTATCGTTAAAAAAACTCATTGTGTTAAAAGAGAATACAGATAGGCAACTCACCGACTTCAGGAGGTATATCGCAAAACAGCTTGATACTATAAAGAAGAACCAATCAGAAATGTTGGAGATGAAAAACACAATGGAGGAAATTAAGAAAAATCTGGACTCCCTGAACAGTCGGGCTGATAATAAGGAGGACAGAATTAGCAGGCTGGAGGACAGGAATATAGATAGCTTCAGACATAGGAAGAGAGAGAACTAAGACTAAAAATAAATGAAGAAACTCTCCAAGAAATATCTGACTCGATTAGGAAATGCAGCATAAGGATTATAGGTATCCCAGAGGGAGAAGAGAAGAATGGAGCAGAAAGCTTGTTCAAAGAAGTAATAGCTGAGAACTTCTCAAACCCTGAGAGGGAGCTGGAAATACAAGCAAAAGAAGCCAATAGGTCTCCTAACCATATCAGTATAAAAACACCTTCTCCAAGGCATATAGTAGTGAAGCTTGCAAAAGTCAATGACAAAGAGAAAATATGAAGGGCAGCAAGGCAGAATAAAATAACCTGCAAAGGAACCCCTATTATGCTGTAAGCAGATTTCTCAGCAGAAACCTTAAGGCTAGGAAAGAGTGGAATGATATATTCAAAATTCTGAAAGACAAAGACTTTCAGCCAAGAATACTCTATCCAGTGAAAACATCCTTCAGATATGATGAAGAAATAAAAACTTTCCCAGATAAGCAAAAGTTAAGGGAGTTCATCGCCACAAGACACCCCCCCCCACCACCACCACCAAGAAATGCACAGGAAGGCCCTCATACCTGAAAAAAAAAAAAAAAAAAAAAGGAGAGGAGGTACAAAACCCTGAGCAAGGAGATAAGTAGAAAGACAAAATCAGAAAATTGCAGCTCTCCATCAGAACAGGTTAGCAAATGCTTAAGTACAACATTAAAGATAAAGGGAAGGGAAACACTAAGAATAAATATGATCTTGTCATTTTTTTTAAAAGATTTTATTATTTCCTTTTTCTCCCCAAAGCCCCCTGGTACATAGTTGTATATTATTCGTTGTGGGTTCTTCTAGTTGTGGCATGTGGGACGCTGCCTCAGCGTGGTTTGATGAGCAGTGTCATGTCCGCACCCAGGATTCGAACCAACGAAACACTGGGCCGCCTGCAGCGGAGCGCGCGAACTTAACCACTCGGCCACGGGGCCAGCCCCCGATCTTGTCATTTTAACCCCAAACTAACAACACACACAAAAAAGATCTGACAGTAACAACTTAGAAGGGGAAGCGGAAAGGGATGGGACTGACTTAGTCTAAGGAAATAAGAGGCTATCAGAAAATGGACTATCTTATCACATGGTAACCACTAAATAAATAATTAGAACAGAGACACAAGTTACAAATAAGGAGGAAACTAAGAAAACCAACAGAGAAAAATACCTAACAGAATTGGTAGTCCAAAATTCATGGGATGAGAAACAAAGGAAATGCAGGAGAACTGGAAAACAAGTGATAAAATGACAGCATTAGGCCCCCACGTTTCACTAATTACTCTGAATGTAAATGGATTGAATTCTCCAATCAAAAGACACAGAGTGGCAGGATGGATTAAAAAACAAGACCCAACAATATGCTGCCCCCAGGAAACACACCTCAGCTCTAAAGACAAACACAGACTCAGAGTGAAGGGATGGAAGATGATACTCCAAGCTAACAGCAAACATAAGAAAGCAGGTGTCGCCATACTTATATCAGACAAAGTAGACTTCAAGGCGAAACAGGTAGAGAGAGACAAAGAGGGGCAGTTGATAATGATAAAAGGAACACTCCACCAAGAAGACATAACACTTATGAATATATATGCACCAGACACAGGAGCACCAAAGTATGTAAAGCAACTATGAACGAAACTAAAAGGAGACATCAACAACAATACAATAATAGTAGGGGACCTCAACACCCTACTAACACCAATGGATAGATCATCCAGACAGAAAGTCAACAAGGAAATAATGGAATTAAATGAAAAACTAGGTGAGATGGACTTAGTAGATATATATAGAACACTCCATCCAAAAACAGCAGGTTACACATTCTTCTCAAATGTGCATGGAACATTCTCAAGGATAGACCATATGCTTGGAAACAAAGCAAGCCTCAACAAATTTAAGATGATTGAAATAATATCAAGCATCTCTTCTGACCATAATGCTGTGAAACTAGAGATCAATTACAAGAATAAAGCTGGGAAGGGGGCAAAGATGTGGAGATT
>NC_060277.1:58061443-58096299 GCF_021613505.1 Equus quagga
CATACCTGAAAAAAAAAAAAAAAAAAAAGGAGAGGAGGTACAAAACCCTGAGCAAGGAGATAAGTAGAAAGACAAAATCAGAAAATTGCAGCTCTCCATCAGAACAGGTTAGCAAATGCTTAAGTACAACATTAAAGATAAAGGGAAGGGAAACACTAAGAATAAATATGATCTTGTCATTTTTTTTAAAAGATTTTATTATTTCCTTTTTCTCCCCAAAGCCCCCTGGTACATAGTTGTATATTATTCGTTGTGGGTTCTTCTAGTTGTGGCATGTGGGACGCTGCCTCAGCGTGGTTTGATGAGCAGTGTCATGTCCGCGCCCAGGATTCGAACCAACGAAACACTGGGCCGCCTGCAGCGGAGCGCGCGAACTTAACCACTCGGCCACGGGGCCAGCCCCCGATCTTGTCATTTTAACCCCAAACTAACAACACACACAAAAAAGATCTGACAGTAACAACTTAGAAGGGGAAGCGGAAAGGGATGGGACTGACTTAGTCTAAGGAAATAAGAGGCTATCAGAAAATGGACTATCTTATCACATGGTAACCACTAAATAAATAATTAGAACAGAGACACAAGTTACAAATAAGGAGGAAACTAAGAAAACCAACAGAGAAAAATACCTAACAGAATTGGTAGTCCAAAATTCATGGGATGAGAAACAAAGGAAATGCAGGAGAACTGGAAAACAAGTGATAAAATGACAGCATTAGGCCCCCACGTTTCACTAATTACTCTGAATGTAAATGGATTGAATTCTCCAATCAAAAGACACAGAGTGGCAGGATGGATTAAAAAACAAGACCCAACAATATGCTGCCCCCAGGAAACACACCTCAGCTCTAAAGACAAACACAGACTCAGAGTGAAGGGATGGAAGATGATACTCCAAGCTAACAGCAAACATAAGAAAGCAGGTGTCGCCATACTTATATCAGACAAAGTAGACTTCAAGGCAAAACAGGTAGAGAGAGACAAAGAGGGGCAGTTGATAATGATAAAAGGAACACTCCACCAAGAAGACATAACACTTATGAATATATATGCACCAAACACAGGAGCACCAAAGTATGTAAAGCAACTATGAACGAAACTAAAAGGAGACATCAACAACAATACAATAATAGTAGGGGACCTCAACACCCTACTAACACCAATGGATAGATCATCCAGACAGAAAGTCAACAAGGAAATAATGGAATTAAATGAAAAACTAGGTGAGATGGACTTAGTAGATATATATAGAACACTCCATCCAAAAACAGCAGGTTACACATTCTTCTCAAATGTGCATGGAACATTCTCAAGGATAGACCATATGCTTGGAAACAAAGCAAGCCTCAACAAATTTAAGATGATTGAAATAATATCAAGCATCTCTTCTGACCATAATGCTGTGAAACTAGAGATCAATTACAAGAATAAAGCTGGGAAGGGGGCAAAGATGTGGAGATTAAACAACATGCTACTGAACATGAAATCAAAGGAGAAATCAAAAAATATCTGGAGACAAATGAAAATGAAAATACACTAAACCAACTCATTTGGGATGCAGCAAAGCGATCCTAAGAGGGAAAATCATTGCAATACAGGCTTACCTCAGTAAACAAGAAAAATCTCAAATAAGCAATCTCAAACTACACCTAACAGAATTAGAAAAAGAAGGACAAACAAAGCCCAAAGTCAGTAGAAGGAAAATAATAAAAATTAGAGCAGAAATAATGAAATTGAAACAAAAAAGGTAGTAGAAAGATCAATGAAACAAAGAGCTAGTTGTTTGAGAAAATAAACGAAATTGACAAACCCTTAGGCAGGCTCACTAAGAAAAAAAAGAAGACTCAACTAAATAAAATCAGAAATAAAAGAGGAGAAATCACAACGGATGCCACAGAAATACAAAAGATTATAAGAGAATACTACAAAAAACTATATGCCAACAAATTGGACAACCTAGGAGAAATGGATAAATTCTTAGAGTCTTACAACCTCCCAAAAATGAATCAAGATGAAATAGAGAATCTGAACAGACCAATCACAAGTCAAGAGATTGAAGCTATAATCAAAAACTTCCCCCAAAATAAAAGTCCACGACCAGACAGCTTCTCTGGAGAGTTCTACCAAACATTCAAAGAAGATTTAATACCTATCCTTCTCAAACTATTCCAGAAAATTGAGGAAGATGGAGCACTTCCTAACAAATTCTATGAGGCCAACATCACCCTGATCCCAAAACCAGACAAGGACAACACAAAGAAGGAAAACTGTAGGCCAATATCACTGATGAACATAGATACAAAAATCCTCAACAAAATATTGGCAAACTGAATACAGCAATACATCAAAAAGATCATACATCACGATCAAGTGGGATTTATACCAGGGACAGAGGGATGGTTCAACATCCACAAGTCAATCAACATGATATACCACATTAACAAAATGAGCAATTAAAACCACGTGATCATCTCAATAGATGCAGAGAAAGCATTTGACAAGATCCAACAAGATTTATGATAAAAACTCTTAATAAAATGGGTATAGAAGGAAAGTACCTCAACATAATAAAGGCCACATATGACAAACCCACAGCCAACATTGTACACAATGGGGAAAAGCTGAAAGCCATCTCTCTGAGAACAGTAACAAGACAAGGGTGCCCACTACCACCACTCTTATTCAACACAGTACTGGAGGTTTTGGCCAGAGCAATTAGGCAAGAGAAAGGAATAAAAGGAATCCAAATAGGGAGTGAAGAAGTGAAACTCTCACTGTTTGCAGATGACATGATCTTATGTGTAGAAAACCCTAAAAAATCTATTGGAAAGCTACTAGAAGTGATCAACAATTACAGCAAAGTTGCAGGGTACAAAATTAACTTACGTAAATCAGTAGCATTTCTTTACTCTAATAATGAACTAAAAGAAAGAGAACTCAAGAACACAGTCCCATTCAAAATCACAACAAAAAGAATAAAATATCTTGGAATAAATTTAACCAAGGAAGTGAAAGACCTGTGCAATGAAAACTACAAGACTTTCCTGAAAGAAATTGATGATGACATAAAGAGATTGGAAAGACATTCCATGCACATGGATTGGAAGAATAAACATAGTTAAAATGTCCATACTACCTAAGGCAATCTAAAAATTCAACGCTATCCCAATCAGAATCCCAATGACATTCTTCGCAGAAATAGAACAAAGAATCCTAAAATTTATATGAGGCAACCAAAGACCCCAAATTACTAAAACAATCCTGAGAAAAGAGAACAAACTTGGAGGCATCACAATCCCTGACTTCAAAACTACTACAAAGCTATTGTAGTCAAAACAGCATGGTACCGGCACAAAAACAGGCACACAGATCCGTGGAACAGAATTGAAAGCCCATAAATAAAACCACACATCTATGGACAGCTCATCTTCGACAAAGGAGCTGAGAACATACAACGGAGAAAAGAAAGTCTCTTCAACAAATGGTGTTTGGAAAACTGGACAGCCAAGTGTAAAAGAATGAAAATAGACCATTCTTTTACACCATTCACAAAAATAAACTCAAAATGGATCAAAGACTTGAAGGTAAGACCTGAAACCATAAGACTTCTAGAAGAAAATGCAGACAGTATACTCTTTGACATCAATCTTAAAAGGATCTTTTCGGACACCATGTCTTCTCAGACAAGGGAAACAATAGAAAGAATAAACAAATGGGACTTCATCAGACTAAAGAGCTTCAGGATTGAAACAAAAACACAACCTACCAACTGGTAAAAAATATTTTCAAATCATATATCCAACAAAGGGTTAATCTCCGTAATATATAAAGAACTCACACAACTCAACAACAAAAAAAATCAAACAACCCGATCAAAAAATGGACAGGGGATATGAACAGACATTTCTCCAAAGAAGATATACGGATGGCCAATAGGCACATGAAAAGATGTTCATTATCGCTGTGCATCAGGGAAATGCAAATCAAAACTACACTAAGATATCACCTTACACCCGTTAGAATGGCTAAAATAGCCAAGAGAAAAAATAGCAAATGTTGGAGCAGTTGTAGAGAAAAAGGAGCCCTTATACACTGCTGGTGGGAATGAAAACTGGTGCAGCCACTATGGAAAACAGTATGGCGATTTCTCAAAAAATTAAAAATAGAAATACCGTATGACCCAGCCATCCCACTGCTGGATATCTACCCAAAGAACCTGAAATCAGAAATTCAAAGAGACTCATGTACCCCTAGGTTCATTGCAGCATTATTCACAATACCCGAGACATGGAAACAACCCAAGTGCCCATCAACTGATGACTGGATAAAGAAGATGTGGTGTATATATATACAATGGAATACTACTAAGCCATAAAAAAAGATAAAATCTTCATTCACAACAACATGGATGGACTTTGAGGGTATTATGTTAAGCAAAATACAATCACCTGTCTTACATTGGAATTACTCTAAAACGTCCTTGCTAGGTTGTCCAATTATACTTTCATAACCTGAGTGATGAGCAACTTGCTACCTCCCAAGGCAGCTTTGAGTCTCGAGACACGTTATTTTGAGCTGAAATCTACAGAAGCCCACCCATAATTTTCACCCAGTTCTTCCAGTTCTTGTGCTTGTGAGAGTATAAATCCATTTCTGAGTTACAGCCCTCTTTTTTTTTTTTTTTTTTTTTGAGAAAGATTAGCCCTGAGCTAACTACTGCCAATCCTCCTCTCTTTGCTGAGGAAGACCGGCCCTGAGCTAACATCCGTGCCCATCCTCCTCCACCTTATATGTGGGACTCCTACCACAGCATGGCTTTTGCCAAGTGGTACCATGTCCGCACCCGGGATCCGAACTGGTGAACCCTGGGCCCCCAAGAAGTGGAATGTGCAGACTTAACCGCTGAGCCACCAGGCTGGCCCACAGCCCTCCTCTTCTCTACCCCTAAGTTCTATCTGCCTCCTGGGTGAACTCAACATACATGGATGAGCCATCCGTTGTCCCAGCCCCTCATTCCAGTGCCCTAGTCCTCACTACGGTAATCTCAGCCCTACCTCAGGCACATTCCCCTGTGGGCATACTTGGGGCTTTGTCATCACATATAACTATTCCATCTCCAGTCCTTCAGTTGGCCACAACTCCAGTGCTTCCAACATGCTCTTTTTTTCTATTTATTTGTTTTTTTATTGTGGCAACATTGGTTTATAACATTATATAAGTTTCAGGTGTACATCATTTCAATTGCTGTGTAGATTACATCATGTTCACCACCCAAAGACTAATTACCATCCACCACCACACGCATGTGCCTAATCACCCCTTTTTCCCTCCCTGATCCCCCTTCCACTCTGGTAACCACCAATCCAATCTCTGTCTCTGTTTGTTTGTTGTTGTTTTTATTGTCTACTTATGAGTGAGATCACATGGTATTTGACTTTCTTTCAACCATGTCTTGTAGTTTTCTGCGTACAGATCTTTCACCTCTTTGGTTAAGTTTATTCCTAGGTATTTTATTCTTTTTGTTGCAATTGTGAATGGGATTGTATTCTTAATTTCTCTTTCTGCTACTTTGTTTTTAGTGTATAGAAACGCAACTGATTTTTGTATGTTGATTTTGTATTCTGCAACTTTGCCATATTCATTTGTTATTTCTAAAGTTTTTTTTAGTGAATTCTTTAGGGTTTTCCATATATAGAGTCATATCATCTGCAAATAGTGACAGTTTCAGTTCTTTCTTTCCAATTTGGATCCCTTTTATTTCTTTTTCTTGCCTGATCGCTCTGGATAAGACTTCCAATACTGTGTTAAACAAGAGTGGTGAAAGTGGGCATCCTTGTCTTGTTCCTCCTCTTAGAGGGATGGCTTTCAGTTTTTCTCCATTGAGAATGATATTAGCTGTGGGTTTGTCATATATGGCCTTTATTATGTTGAGGTGTTTTCTCTCTATACCCATTTTATTCCAAGTTTTTATCATAAATGGATGCTGTATCTTGTCAAATGATTTCTCTGCATCTATTGAGATGATCATGTGATTTTTATTCTTCATTTTGTTAATGTGTGTATCATGTTGATTGATTTGCAGATGTTGAACCATTCCTGCATCCCTGGAATAAATCCCACTGGATCAGGGTGTATGATCTTTCAAAAGTATTGTTGTATTTGATTTGCTAGTATTTTGTTGACATTTGCATCGATGTTCATCAGTGATATTGACCTGTAATTTTCTTTTTTGTGTTGTCCTTGTCTGGTTTTGGTATCAGGGTCATGTTCCAACATGCTTTTACAACTACATGTACTTAAGACAATTCTTCAAACTTGGCCCCTCCAGTCTGTTAACAGCTCTGGTCTTGCACTCTTTCTCAATCCATCATGACATTCCTGCCTTTACTTCTCTCCTTATGTAATTTAGTTGCCATGGCCCATCATTTTGGTAACTCTCTTGCTAGGAACCTCAATTCCTTTGACCATCTTATATGGCAGAACCCCAACCTGGAAGAACCCAGTTGCACATTGTCTGTGCCAATAGCTGATCACTTTTGGAAAAGTCACAGAAGAATGCATATTGCTTCTACTAGAAACTTACAACAACCAACCACATTTAGACCCTCTGCATTGCTTATCTTGCCTTTCTTTGGTCATCTCACTGTCTATCACTGCAATCCATATTATACCTTCTCCACTTTCCTCAAACCACTAACCCTCCCTACCATCCTCAGTCATCACTCTCAGCAAATGACTTTGCTTTCTCCTAGGTTTATCCTGCTTGGTGTTGAGTTTCGTGGGTATGTAGATTCATGTCTCTCATGAAATTTGGGAAGTTTTCAGTCATTCTTTCCTCAGATATTTTCTCTGCCCCGTCCCCTCTCTCCTTCCCTTCTGGGAGTCCCATTATGTGTATGTTGGTGTACTTGATAGTGTTCCAACGGGTTTCTGCATCTCTGTTTGTTTTTCTTCATTCGTTTTTCTTTCTGCTCCTCAGACTGAATAATCTCAATTGTCCTAGCTTCAAGTTCACCGATTCTTTCTTCTGCCAACTCGAATCTACTGTTGAGGACCTCCAATGAATTTTTCACTTCAATATTTGGAGTTTTTGACTCCACAGTTTTATTTTTTGTATAGTTTTTATCTCTCTATTGATAGTATCTATTTTGGTAAGATGTCATTCTCATACTTTCCTTTAGTTCTTCAGACATGATTTTCTTGAACTCTTTGAACATATTTAAAATAGATGATTTTAAAGTCCTTTTTAGTGAGTTCAAAGTCAAGGCTCCCTCAGAGACAATTTTTATTTATTGTTCCCCCCCCCCATGTATGGGCCATACTTTCTTGTTTCTTTACATGACTCATAATTTTTTGTTGAAAACTGGACATTTTTTATATTACAATGTGGCAACTCTGGAAATCATATTCTCCCCCCACCCCCAGGGCTTATTTTTGTTACTGATTCTTGTTGTTCGTTTGCTTAGTGACTTTTATGAACTAATTCAGTAAAGTTTGTATTCTTTGTTGGGTGTGGCCGCTGAAGTCTCTGTTGCATTAGCTTAGTGGTCAGCTGATTCATGGACAGAGATTTTTGTATTTATTTAGTTATTGAGATAACATTGGTTTGTAACATTATATGAATTTCAGGTGTGCATCATTATATTTCAGTTCTGTGTAGACTACCTTTGGGTGGTTTACCGCCCAAAGGCTAATTACCATCCATCACCTTACGCATGGGCCCCGTCACCACTTTCACCTTCCTCTCTCCTCCCTTCCCCTCTGGTAACCACCAATCTAATCTTGGACAGAGATTTTCGTAAATGCTTGCATCCCAAACATCTCCCCCTCTTTGCTGAAGGGCTCTCTGGACATGCGTCAGGGCGTACCTTTAACACTCAGCCAGGCAGTTTGCAACTTGGCCTTCACCTTCGTTTCTTGCTTGTGTAGAGCCTCAAGTTGTGCCAGAGGTGAGAGCTTAGGCCTTCTCTGGTCTTCCTGAGCGTGTGCACAGTCCTTGCAAGCACATGGTCTTCCAGGTCCCAGGACTCTAGGAAAGTCAAAGCTTTCAAAGTCCCTACAAGTATCTCATTCCCCAGTCTTTCCTCCCAAGCTTGTTGGTTAGTCTATTGTTTGCCTCAACTATTACCCATTGCCTCAGGCAGCAGCAACTACAACATTAACATGTAAATGTTTTTGACAAGCATCTCCCAGAGATCAACTTTAACATTGGGCAAGTTTGAGTCAGATGAAACAAAGACAGCCTTTCAAATGGTGTCTTCTACGGAAACACCAGACAGGTGGATCTTTCTGTGAAATAATAACTATTCTTTGGGAATGAAGTTTTGAAGGAGTTCACACCATTCTTCCTCTGCCAGTCTTGGAAATGTGGACTGTTATTTTTCAAGATTACCACTGCGCTGGGAGCAGGAGATGATACTAGAGTAAGTTAAAAACACCACAAAGCTGTGGTTACTAAGATTCAGCCATTTTTCTGCAATAAGTGCCCCCAGGTCACTGCAAGCCTTTGGTTAATTTCTAGAGTTCTCAAAAAATTGATTCTGACAAGATTTACCAGTTTCTGATAATCTCTTCTTTTCCTGTGAATGGGCCATACTTTCCTGTTTCTTTGTATATACTTTGTAATTTGTTGTTGAGAACTGGCCATTTTGAATATTGTAGTGCGATAACTCTGGAAATCAGGTTCTTCTCCCTCCCCAGGCATTGCTCTTCTTTTTTTTTTTTTTTAATAGAAACCATTTTTATTTTTTTTAAAGATTTTATTTTTTCCTTTTTCTCCCCAAAGCCCCCTGGTACATAGTTGTATATTCTTCGTTGTGGGTCCTTCTAGTTGTGGCATGTGAGACGCTGCCTCAGCATGGTTTGATGAGCAGTGCCATGTCCGCGCCCAGGATTCGAACCAACGAAACACTGGGCCGCCTGCAGCGGAGCGCGCGAACTTAACCACTCGGCCACGGGGCCAGCCCCGGGGCATTGCTCTTCTTGCTTGTTGTCATTGCTGTTCTGCAGTCGTCCATTTGTTCACTGACTTTTCCAAACCAGTTTTTACAAAAGACTGTGTTCCTTGTCATGTGTGGTGTCCGTTATCTCCACACTCAGCCAATGACCTGACAGAGATTTCCTTAAATACCTTGATCCAATAAGAAAAGAGTTCTTTAAAAAGGTTCTGTCTCTGTAAATTACTCACCAGGCACTGCCTGGGAAGGTGCTTCAGCCCAAAGGGGTTGAGACGGTGGCCAGTCTCTGTGCCAGTCCCTTAGTGAACTGCCTGGTCGATCAAAAGATAAAACCCTGGTTTTTTTGTTTTTGTTTTTTTGTTTTTTTGTTTTAGTTTATGGCAGCTGTTCTTTTTTTTTATTATTATTGAGTTATTGATAGGTTACAATCTTGTGAAATTTCAGTTGTACATTAATGTTTGTCAGTCATGTTGTAGGCACACCACTTCACCCTTTGTGCCCACCCCCCACCCCACCTTTCCCCTGGTATCCACTAAACTGTTCTTAGTCCATAATTTTAAATTCCTCATATGAGTGGAGTCATACACAGATTATCTTTCTCTCTGGCTTATTTCACTTAACATAATTCTCTCAAGGTCCATCCATGTTATTGCAAATGGAATGATTTTGTTCTGTTTTGCAGCTGAGTAGTATTCCATTGTATATATATACCACATCTTCTTTATCCATTCGTCTGTTGCTGGACACTTAGGTTGCTTCCACATCTTGGCTATTGTAAACAGTGCTGCAATAAACATTGGGGTGCACAGGACTTTTGGGATTGCTGACTTCAAGCTCTTTGGATAAATACCCAGTAGTGGGATGGCTGGGTCGTATGGTAGTTCTATTTTTAATCTTTTGAGGAATCTCCATACTGTTTTCCATAGTGGCTGCACCAGTTTGCATGCCCACCAGCAGTGTATGAGGGTTCCTTTTTCTCCGCAACCTCTCCAACATTTGTTGCTATTAGTTTTAGATATTTTTGTCATTCTAATGGGTGGAAGGTGATATCTTAGTGTAGTTTTGATTTGCATTTCCCTGATGATCAGCGATGATGAGCATCTTTTCATGTGCCTATTGGCCATCCGTATATCTTCTTTGGAGAAATGTCTGTTCATGTCTCCAGCCCATTTTTTGATTGGGTTGTTTGATGTTTTGTTGTTGAGTTGCGAGAGTTCTTTATATATTATGGATATTAAGCCTTTGTCAGATATATGACTTGCAAATATTTTTTCCCAGTTAGTGGGTTGTTTTTTTGTTTCAATCCTGTTTTCATTTGCC
Source organism: Equus quagga (assembly GCF_021613505.1). NCBI lineage: Eukaryota > Metazoa > Chordata > Mammalia > Perissodactyla > Equidae > Equus > Equus quagga. Next base: position 58,071,721 of record NC_060277.1, read on the forward strand.
TTGAAGAAGCTCTTTAATCTGATGAAGTCCCATTTGTTTACTCTTTCTATTGTTTCCCTTCTCTGAGAAGGCATGGTGTCTGAAAAGATCCTTTTACTACTGATGTCAAAGAGTGTACTGCCTACGTTTTCTTCCAGAAGCCTTATGGTTTCAGGTCTCATCTTTAGGTCTTTAATCCATTTTGAGTTTATTTTGGTGAATGGTGAAAAAGAATGGTCAATTTTCATTCTTTTACATGTGGCTTTCCAGTTTTCCCAGCAACATTTGTTGAAAAGACTTTCTTTTCTCCATTGTATGCCCTCAGCTCCTTTGTCAAAGATAAGCTGTCCATAGATGTGTGGTTTTATTTCTGGGCTTTCAATTCTGTTCCATTGATCTGTGAACCTGCTTTTGTACCAGTACCACGCTGTTTTGATTACTGTAGCTTTGTAGTATGTTTTGAAGTCAGGGATTGTGATGCCTCCCGTTTTGTTCTTTTTTCTCAGGATTGCTTTAGAAATTCGGGGTCTTTTGTTGCCCCATATGAATTTTAGGATTCTTTGTTCTAATTCTGTAAAGAATGTCATTGGGATTCTGATTGGGATGGCGTTGAATCTGTAGATTGCTTTAGGTAGAACGGACATTTTAACTATGTTTATTCTTCCAATCCATGTACATGGAATGTCTTTCAATCTCCTTATGTCGTCATCCACTTCTCTCAGAAAGGCCTTGTAATTTTCATTATATAGGTCCTTCACTTCCTTAGTTAAATTTACCCCAAGGTATTTTATTCTTTTTGTTGCGATTGTGAATGGTATTGTATTCTTGAGTTCTTTTTCTGTTGGTTCATTACTGGAGTATAGAAATGCTACTGATTTATGCAAATTGATTTTATACCCTGCAACTTTGCTGTAGTTGTTGATTACTTCTAACAGTTTTCCAATGGATTCTTTGGGGTTTCCTATATATAAGATCATGTTGTCTGCAAACAGCTAGAGTTTCACTTCGTCCCTCCCTATTTGGATTCCTTTTATTCCTTTTTCTTGCCTGGTTGCTCTGGCCAGGACCTCCAGTACTATGTTAAATAAGAGTGGTGAGAGAGGGCATCCTTGTCTCATTCCTGTTTTCAGGGGGATGGGGTTCAGTTTTTGCCCATTGAGTATGATGTTGGCTATGGGTTTGTCGTATATGGCCTTTATTATGTTGAGGTAGTTTCCTTCTATGCCCATTTTGTTCAGAGTTTTTATCATAAATGGCTGTTGGATCTTGTCAAATGCCTTCTCTGCATCTATTGAGATGATCATGTGGTTTTTATTCCTCAGTTTGTTGATGTGGTGTATCACGTTGATTGATTTGCGGATGTTGAACCATCCCTGTGTTCCTGGTGTGAATCCCACCTGATCCTGATGTATGATTCTTTTGATGAATTGCTGAATTCTGGTTGCCAAAATTTTGTTTAGAATTTTTGCATCTATGTTCATCAGTGATATTGGCCTGTAGTTCTCTTTTTTCGTGGTGTCCTTGTCAGGTTGTGGGATCAGCGTGATGTTGGCCTCATAGAATGTGTTAGGAAGTGTTCCATCTTCCCTAATTTTTTGGAATAGCTTGAAAAGGATAGGTATTAAATCCTCTCTGAAAGTTTGGTAGAATTCCCCAGGAAAGCCATCTGGTCCTGGGGTTTTATTCTTTGGGATGTTTTTGATGTTTCAATCTCTTTCCTTGTGATTGGTCTGTTCAAATTGTCTGCCTCTTCTTGAGTGAGCTTTGGGAGATTGTAGGAGTCCAAGAATTTATCCATTTCCTCTAGGTTATCCATTCTGTTGGCATATAGTTTTTTGTAGTATTCTCTTATAATCTGTTGTATTTCTGCAGAGTCTGTTATTTCTCCTCGCTCATTTCTGATTTTGTTTATTTGAGCTTTCTCCCTTTTTTTCTTTGTAAGTCTGGCTAGGGGTTTGTCAATTTTATTTATTTTCTCAAAAAACCAGCTCTTTGTCTCATTGATCCTTTCTACTGCCTTTTTCATTTCAAAAGTATTTATTTCTGCTCTGATTTTTATTATTTCTCTCCTTCTGCTGACTTTGGGCTTCATTTGTTCTTTTTTCTCTAGTTCAGTTAGGTGTGCTTTAGGGTTGCTTATTTGGGATTTTTCTTATTTGGTAAGATGTGCCTGTATTGCGATGAATTTTCCTCTTAATACAGCTTTTGCTGTATCCCATATGAGTTGGTATGGCATGCTATCATTTTCATTTGTTTCCAGGTATTTTTTTATTTCTTCTTTAATTTCTTCAATGATCCATTGCTTGTTCAGTAGTGTGTTGTTTAGTCTCCACATCTTTGTGCCTTTCTCAGCTTTTTTCTTGCAATTAATTTCTAGCCTTATAGCACTATGATCTGAGAAGATGCTTGTTATTATTTCAATTTTTTTAAATTTGTAGAGGCTTGCCTTGTTTCCCAACATATGGTCTATCCTAGAGTATGTTCCATGTGCACTTGAGAAGAATGTGTATTCAGCTCTTTCAGGGTGGAGTGATCTATATATGTCTATTAAGTCCACTTGTTTTAGTTTTTCATTCAGCTCCACTATTTCCTTGTTGATTTTCTGTCTGGATGATCTGTCCATTGATGTGAGTGGGGTGTTGAGGTCCCCTACTATTATTGTGTTGTTTTTAACATCTTCCTTTAGGTCTGTTAATAGTTGCTTTATGAATCTTGGTGCTCCTGTGTTGGGTGCATAGATATTTATAAGCGTTATTTCTTCTTGATGAAGTGTCCCTTTGATCATTATATATTGTCCCTCTGTGTCTCTCTTTACCTGTCTTATTTTGAAATCCACTTGGTCTGATATGAGAATTGCAATACCTGCCTTTTTTTCCTTGCTATTTGCTTGAAGTATTGTCCTCCACCCCTTCACCCTGAGTCTGTGTTTGTCCTTGGGGCTGAGGTGTGTTTCCTGGAGGCAACAAATTGTTAGATCTTGTTCTTTAATCCATTTTGCCACTCTGTGTCTTTTTATTGGAGAGTTCAATCCGTTCACATTGAGAGTGATTATTGATGCATGTGGACTTAATGCTGTCAATCTGTCGCTCATTATCTTGTTTTCCTGTGTTTCTTTTCCTGTGTGCTTTAGACTACCCATTTAATACTGCAATTTCTTATGCTGGGTTTCTTAGATTTTTCCTTATTTATGATTTGTGACTCTGTTCTGTACTTTATTTTAGTGTCTACCTTGAAGTTTGTATTTAGAATCTCGTGTATAATATAGTCTATTCTCTGGTGGTCTCTTACTTACTTGACCAATACTGATTTAGACCCTTTGCTCTTCCCCTCCTAAATAATTATTTTCATTTTTTATTCCAACTCGTCTTATTAATTTGTAGTTAGAGTGCTAAGATCGTCCTTGTTTTGGTAGTTTCCTTACTTTTACCCTAATGCTATAGTTGAATATTTGCTATCCTGTTCTGGTTCTATCCATCGGTCTCCCTAGTCTGTGGATTGTGTCCCCTTTCTCCCTTTTTTCTTTTTTCAAGTATGAGAGCCTTCTTGAGGATTTCTTGTAATGGAGGGCTTTTAGTTACAAATTCCCTTAACTTTTGTTTGTCTGGAAAAGATTTAATTTCTCCCTCATATCTGAAGGAAATTCTTGCTGGATAGAGTATTCTTGGCTGAAGGATTTTATCCTTTAAAGCTTTGAATATATCACTCCATTCTCTCCTAGCTTGTAGGGTTTCTGTAGAGAAATCCGCTGACAGTCTGATAGGGGCTCCTTTATAGGTTATTCTTTTTTTTTCCCTTACTTCCCTGAGTAGTCTCTCCTTATCATTCCTATTTGCCAACTTTACTACTATGTGCCTTGGGGTAGCTCTTTTTACATTGATAAATCTAGGAGATCTAAAACCCTCCTCTACACACATTTCTCTGTTGATCCCTAGATTTGGGAAATTCTCTTCAATAATTTCGTTAAGCACACTTTCTGCTCCATTTTCCTTTTCCATATTCTCGGGAATTCCTATGATCCTTATGTTCTTACTCCTCATTGAATCTCCTCATTTTTTTTAATTCTTAGTTCTCTTTCTTCCTCTGGCGCCGTTCAGCCTGTCTGTCCTCGATTATGCTAATTTTCTCCTCTATGTTGTCACACGGGCATTCAGGGAATCCGTATTCTGTTTTATCTGGTCCATTGTGTTTTTCATCTCAAGTAATTCTGTTTGATTCTTCTTTATGATTTCAGTCTCTTTTGTGAAGTAACTCCAGAACTCGGCTTGTTTCTCTATCTTTCTCTCTACCTCATTGAGTTTTTTGATTATAGCTGCTCTGAATTCATTATCACTTAGTTTACCTAATTCCAAGTCCTCAGGACTTAATTCTGTGTTTTTATTGTTTTCCTTCTGGTCTGGGGCTTTTATAAATTGCTGGATGGTAGAGGAGCGGTTTTTTCTCATGGTGGTAGAATTCAGTTGCAGTTACAGCCTGTCGCCACTAGATGGGGGTCGAGAGCGGCGTGTTTGCTCTCCGCCTTCGGGGCAAGATGGCTGCGCCCACTGGCTTTGCTGAGGGGCAGGGGCTGTTACTCACACGCGCCGGTCTGGGTTCAGATCATTTCTGTTCTCTGGTCTCCCAAGGCCCTTGATTTATAGGGTCCCCGCGGACGGAAGCTTTCCCCCTGTCAGCCGGTCTCCACTGAATGAGCGGCAGGAGTCCTGGATGATCCCCCCGTCGCGCGGCCCCTCCCCCACTCCTTCCCGACCGGCGCAGCAGTGATCGCAGACTCTAGGGGAGGGAGCGATGTTCTCTCTACCGTTCCAGCGCCTCCGAAGGTGTAAGCAAGGTTTATGATCTCCACCTTCTTGGTATTGTAGGTCTCTAACGAGCTGGCATTATGTTTATTCTCTGAAATTCAGTTCTTCCAGTCTTTTGTTATATTTTGGAGGAGAGAGAATCCCGGCTCAGCTCACCCCATTTTGCTCCTGGCAGCTCATAAAACCCTGATTTTTGGCACACAAGAGCCTTATTGCCCAACTTCTCACCAGTCAGCCACGTCAGGAATGCAGGCAGCCATCCCTCCAGCTACCTGCTGTGGGAATCAGGGAACAGGAAATGGCAGCTACCATGCAAAACACGAAAATTCACAGATATTTACAAGCCTCTTTCTTCATCAGGCCCTCCTCTTGTCACTGTAAGTTTTCAGTTCAGCTCCAGAGTTCTGAAATAGTTGATTCCTACATTTCTTGCCAGTTCAATAGTTGTTTTGGTTAAAAGACTGATTCTCAGAGCTTTCTATTCCACCGTCTTCCGTGATGTCACCTGGATATAAACTTTTCATATTAATCCGACTCTTTTTCCTTTGTAGGAGAATTTTTTTTTCTGGAAATCTTTCAGATATTCTTTTTGTCCTTGAATGTGGTTGGGTGCAGGTGAATCTTTTTTTCTTTTATTCTCTGTGGCAGTTTATAGACTTTCAGTCTGAAGCGTTGGATTTTTCTTTAGCTCTAGGAAATTTAGATAAATGATAGGACTTATGGATTAATCTGACATGTCTCTTTTCTCTCATTTTCTGTCTCTGTGTTTTGGGATATTTCCTCAACTTTATCTTCCAAATTGAAATTTATCTTTAGCCATGTCCATTTCATTATCCAGTCTTTAAATAGAATGTTTTATTTTAGTTTTCATATTTTTCATTTCCAACCACTTTTTCCCAATTGCTCCTTTTTCCTTAAATCCCTGTTGTTAGTTTATGAATATCTCTAAGAATGCTAATTATAATTTTTAAAAAATTTCTCTTTTGTTCCTTGCATTCTTTCTGTTTCCTTTTGTGTCAGCTGTTCTGCATACTCATTTTGGTCTTTCTTTTCTTTCTTTTTCTTGTGTGCTATTAATTTCTTCAGTGTCTGGTGAACATGGGTTTACTGTTTGTATTTTTGAATGAAATATCACATTGTCATTTTCATTAGTAGAGATGGTGCACACATTAGGTAATTTTGCAGTCCTGTGGATCTGTTCCAAAGAGCTCCCTCCCCTGGTGAAAGGGTTGACCTCAGGCTCTGTCTAAATTGCTGGTGCCTGTCGACCAGCACGCTCCACCTTTAGGATGAATGGGAGAGAAGCAGGAAGACTTCCTTTGGGGAGAGTACTGTAGCTTGTTTCACGTGTTGCATCCACACTGGATCCATCCAGTGTTGTTAGTCACCTCCATCTCTCCTGTGTCTTTCTCCGGAGCCCCAGTACCCTCATTAGGGGCCTCCCCAGGCAGATCTTCCATCATAATTAGACAGAGCTCAGAGGATCCACGAGGAGGCAAATATTGCCTGTGTGAACACTGACCTTCAACTCCATTTTTGAAGAAGACTCCCTTATGCAGAGAGAGAACCATACACGGTCGGAAATGTGCTTCTTTTTCTTCCCAACCTCCACATTTTTATGCTTATAAACAAAACTTTATGAATTATCCTCTGTAGTGGCAGCCTAGCCACGTCCCTTTTAACCTAAATCCTAACTAACAACATTTAAATTAATGAGGTTTTATCGTGTACTCATGTCGTCAAATAGAAAAGTAGTATTTTGACCGAATTGAATGATCAATTTGTTAGGTTTTTCAGATCAATAGTTAATTAGTACTCCACTTAAATGTGATTTTGGGGTGACTGACTATTTTCTTGTCCTCCAACAGAGATATTGTTTCCCTTGTGAGCCAAGTGATGCCTGTTTTTGCTCCCTTTCATCTATTTGATGCACTTGCAGTGAGTATCGGAGTGATTTTACTGTCTAATATACATAGCAAATTTGTGTTTCTAGCTTTTGAATTAAATGTCTTTGATTTCATTTTTGAAAAGAGAGATCTCTTGCTTCAGGTGGTTTGAGCCACTTGTGGGAAAGATGGGCTACTTAAGAGTGTAGCATCTCCAGGTGGATAAGTTATCCGGTCTTCACTGGCGCTTATCCTACTTCATCTGGGGCCTCAATGCCCTGTGTGACATCCTAGCCAAGTGATGAAGTGATCTCTGCCGTATCCTTCAAGGCAGGCCGTGAGCACTGAAAAGTCCTTCTCCGGGCTGATCTTCTGTAGATTTACAGGTACTTGAAGACCCTTCTGCTATCCCTTGGCATTAGCCCTTGAGGCTCATTCCCAGTTTCACCAGTTAGTCCTCATGACTTGATTTCTAGGTCAATTTGCCATCTTGCTTTTTCCCCCCAAGGAATTTCTTCTATTTGTCATTGTCATGCTAAAGATGTGGTACCCGTGATTGAACACTTGCTGTGGTAAGAATAGTGTGGAAGAGAGCAAGGATTGTCGCCACTCTGGCTCTGAGCGGTTTTGAAGCCTTTAATTGCATTAATATTTTTCAGCCATGACATCGGACTAGATTCTGCTGAGACTTCCGTTATTGAAACATCTACATGTTTTTTTTAACATACGCTATTACAAAATATTTTTAAATGGCTGAAGATTTAAATAATGCTATCTGATGGGTTTCTGATGAAAGCTGCAATATTTTGTCGTTGGCATAACTTCAGAAGCAAAAGGTTTCCCTGGATCTCTTACACAATGTGCAATGCTTGTTTTGAAACATAACTATTTGCCTGTGTTCAAACTTGTGAAATATGGTTGTTGTATTCTGAACTTGATACAGCTGTGTGACTGCAACACTGCTTTTGGTTTTCCTCTCTTTAGGGCACCTGTGGTGGAATCCTGAGAGGTACAGGAAAACAAAAGATTGGCGCTATCTTGAATGTCGTTGGTTATTATGTGTTTGGTTTTCCCATTGGAGTATCTCTGATCTTTGCCGCTAAACTTGGGATAATAGGTATGTTTTTGATTCCTCGGTTACCCACCTGCAGTCTCACTTGTGTTAAGATAACCTGCTTGAGATATAAAGCAGTTGACTGGAAAATGGCCCCCGAGGAATTATTTTCTCCTCAAATAGTTTCTCAGTGTCTCCTCTGTGCAAAAAACTCTGGAAATGCAGTCTTGAACCAAATGAACATGACCCCTGCCCTCAGAATGAGATCAAGATTAAATAGTTAGTTACGCGATTATTCCATTTAGGTTAAGTCCTGCAGAGGAGAAGAGCTGGGTGCTGTGAGTGCCTCTGTGGGGTTGGAGGGAACATCTAAGCCCGACTGGCTTCCAGAACACTGCCCAAGGTAGTGATGCATTGGCTCCGACCTGAGATGTGGCTACGGCTACGTGGATGAGGTGAACACCATCTGCTGAGAAACTCTTCTTTCCTCTTGAATGGGCTTGGCACCCCTGGTGAAAGTCAGTTGGCCATAGAGGTTTGGGTTTATTTCTGGATTTTCTTCTACTCCATTGGTCTGCTTGTCTGGCTTATGCCAGTACCACACTGTTTTGATTGTTGTAGCTGTGTAGATAAGTTTTGAATTCAGGTAGTGTAAGCTCTCCAACTTTGTTCTTCTTTTTCAATTTAGTTTTGGCTATTTGGGGCCCCTTGAATTCCATATGAATTTGAGAATCAGCTTTTCCATTTTTGCAAAAAAGGCTGGTAGAATTTTTAACAGGATTGCTTTGAATCTGTAGATTGCTTTGGTGAGAATATTACAATCTTAACAAGATTAAGTCTGCCAATCTATGAACACAGGATATCTTTCCATTAATTTAGGTCTTTAATTTCTTATAGCAATATTTTATAGTTTTCAATGTACGAGTCTTTCTTCCATGGTTAAATTTATTTCTAGATATTTTATTATTTTGGATCTATTGTAAATAGAAGTAGTTTCTTAATTTGCTTTTCCGATTGTTCATTGCTGGTGTATTAAAACACAGCTGATTTTTGTGTGTTGATCTTGTAAGTTCACTGAATTCATTTATTAGCTCTAGTATTTTTGTGTGTGTGGGTTCTTTAAGATTTTCTATATATAGGATCATGTTGTATGTAAATATAAATAGTTTTACTCCTTATTTTCCAATTTTAATGCCTTTTACTTCTTTTTTCTTTATTGTTCTGGCAAGAACTTATACAATAGAATTTTAACATTTTTCTACATTCTTCTCCAGTATTTTTATTTTTAATTTAAAAGTAATAATGTAAAGCTATAACTTATAGGATGTGAGATAATAGTCATGAAGAGCGTTTGTCAGAAACATGCTAACCTTTTATGTACATTATCGCATTTAAATTTATGACAACTACAAAAGATGTGATCTCCCATTAGCTCCATTTCATACATGAAGAAGCTAAAACCTGAAGAGATTAAGTAATTTGCCCCACAGATAGTAAGTGCTGCGACAGCATTTGAACCCAGATGGTTGCCCCCAGAGCTGCACTTATCACTGCTATCTACGCATGTTGTCTCTCTCTTTGAGTTTCATAAATCCCTCATTCATTCAACAAACGCTCACTGAGAACTAAACATGTCAGGGCCTCTGCTGTGTTAGACTCTGGGGAATATAAAGGGAAACAAGCAAGATCCTTGTCTTTTGTGAGTTCATACCCGATACTCTTGGTTTCTAATCCTCTTCTTGTTTTTTGGCACTTTTTTATGATCTTGACATGTAGGCCTTACCAAGGACCAGGAAATGATCCTTTTGCTTTTCTTATTCTGCACTCTCCTCCTTGAAAGTCTCAGGGCTTCAACCCCCCATGCCAGTGGCTCTCAGATCTCCATCTCTGGACCTGACTTCATGCCTGAGCGCCTGATCTGTGTATTTTCAGATGTCCCAGGTATTTATGGGCTGGTCTCACCAACATCTCTGGCTCCTGGCCCCCTTTCTGTTCAGCCACCCAGCCTCAAGAACTCTGTCCCAGTCGTGCTGCCGAGTCTTACCAGTTCTATCTCTATAAGATCTTTCATATCTGTGAGGGATTTATGTCACTTTCAGACGGGAAGAGTTGGAAGTTTATAATGGCTGTGGCATTTATCCTAGCATTTATTATCTTCAGTAAACTGCACTGACTCGAATATTTCTTACTCTCATTAGGTGTTACCATTCAGCCCCTGTTTTCCTGCAGAGAAAGTGAGAGGAGGTGCTGGAGGCAGCTCCTGTTCTCCAGACACTTCATCTCTTCCTCAGGGGAATTCTTCTCTCCTAGGTTTCATCTCAGGATGGTACCAGATCTCGGTCTGTAGAGAATAAATGCACTGGGGCCCAAAGATGAAGGAGCCAACCCCGAAATCCACCTGCTAGTTGGTCCAAGACCTGGAGACCATCTGTGTTTTCATGCAATGGGTGCATCTCTGACACTTTCAGCTTTTATGTTCAAATATCTGAGGAACATTTTGGAAATGTTAGCTTCTGCTCAGGCATCTGTCTATCATTTTGCTCATAAAGCTTTTGCACATTTCTTTTTAAGGTTATCCCTAGACATTTTATCCTTTTGTGCCACTGTAAATGAGGGCTTCTCTTCCATTATATAATCTAAGTGGCTGTTGTTTGTATGTAGGAGGACCATTAATTACTGCATGTGAATTTTGTATCTTGTTACAATTCTGAATTCCTCTTATTTGCAGTAGTTTTCAGTTGATTCTCATGGGTTTTCCACTTTTATAACCATATCATCTACAAGTAATTTTATATTCTCCTTTCCAGATTTTATACCACTGATTTCTTTTTTCTGCCTAATGCCTCTAATAGTATCATAGATTGTGTGGTATTAGTGGAAATACTGTCTGTTCAGGTCTTTAGAGATAAAGCTCCCAGTGTTTTTCTACTAAATAGTGTGCTGCATTTGAGGCTGACATACACACACAGACACACACATTCACTCACACACACACACACATACACATAAATAAGTTAGTGTGAGCACGTTTTTAAAAATCATGTTCAAGGAAGTATCCATGGCGTCTATTTCATTGAATGTTTCCAACAAGGTTGGTAGAGCGTTTTGTCAAATAACTTTTTAGTGCCTGTAGAGATGATCCTATAATTTTTCTCCTTAAATCTATTATGATGATAAATGATGATTAATTGATTTCCTCATATTGGACAATCTGGATTTATTATGTGCTATTCTTTGACTTAGCTGCTGGATTCTGTTAAGGTTGAAGAATTTTGCAGTGATATTTATAAGTAAGGTTTGTCTGTAGTTTTATTTTTTGTGTAAGCTTCCTTAGGTTTTGATATTAATGATATTAATGTTATACTCACTTCCTCAAGAGAATTAAAAATGTTCCCTTTTTGTATGTCTGGAACAATTTAAACAGTACAGGGGGGATCTGGTTTATAAAGGTGTGCTGGAACTCTTCTGTGAAGCTGTCATGACGTGGTTTTTGGCGGAGTTTATCCTTCTTACGGCTTTCTCAGCTTCTTCTCTGAAAAGCAGTGTGTTTAGACTTTCTATCTTCTATTGGGACCCTTTAGCAAGCTATTATATTTTTAGAAAATTTCCCATTTTATCAAGATTCTAGGGGCCAGCCCCGTGGCCGAGTGGTTAAGTTTGCACGCTCCACTTCGGCGGCCCAGGGTTTTGCCAGTTCAAATCTTGGGCACAGACATGGCACTGCTCATCGGGCCATGCTGAAGTGGCGTCCCACATGCCACAACCAGAAGGACCCACAAGTAAAAATACACAACTATATACCAGGGGGCTTTGGAAGAAAAAGGAAAAATTAAAAAATCTTAAAAGAAAAAAAGATTCTAAATGTATAGAATTATACAAAATAATCTATTCTGTGCTTCGGGGGTAAGCTGCTATATGTGTTCTGCAGATCTATCCACATCTGCATTTTCTATAGATTTCTTTCAGTAACAATAAATTCTATTGTCTTTAGAAAAAAGTCTAATTAGAGGACTGACTGAATGCTGTATGTGTATTCAAATAGCTCCTTTTGTTACAGAACCAGCTTTGCTTTTGCCCGCCACCCAGAACCCAGACACCAAGACAAGATTGCAACAGAGAGAGGGTTTACTCACGAGGCAGCCACATGAGGAAGTGAGAGCATGAGCCTCAAACTCACTTCCCCAAAAAGAGGGACTCAGAGACATTTATGGGGTAGGGGCAAGGCGGTCTGAAACGTGGAGAGAGGTGATGGGAGGTGAGGAGAGGTGAGGTCATTGATGATCCGCGCAAGTGCGGTCAGACTCCATGCCTCTTCATAGGACCCGTGTTCACAAAATGGCAGCATTAGCATGATCTGAGGGTGGAGTTTTTAGCCTCTTGACGTCGAAAGGGCGCCTATTGGACATCTGCGTGGGCTGATTGATGAGTTGGTGGTCTCAAAGCCCTGAAGTGGACAAGGAGTTCTGATTCCTGAAGACAGCTCACACACCCATTTCCATGGTGACCCAGGCTCCAGGGAGACATTATCTGTAGGAGCCTAGTGGGAGTCAGAGAGCATATTGCCTAAGCAGCACAGGTAACAGTGGGTGGGTTAACAGCTAAATGCCATAATCGGTAATTGCAAAACGGAAAAAACTTTAGTACCTAGATACTTAGTCATCAATGGCTAACTCTTTGCCAATTTCACTTTTGTTCTGTATCCAATTAGGACATTTTACCGTGTAGAACATTTCAACTCTCTCCCCATTTCTCTGTGAAATTTTAATCCTGCTGCTGTCGTAAGAGCCTTCCTGTGTCCACACAAACAGAGGTGCTTAGTTTCTTATCTTGACTTTTTGGAAGTGCTGTCAGTTGGTGGCTTAATGAGTAACTGTCTTCAATGTCGTTTCTCTTTTTAATGACCAGTGCAGACTGGGAGCATGTGGGGTATTTGGTGAATGTCAAGTTGGCCTTTGTTGTTCTCTGTTTGGGACACAGAACTGGCAAGCATTTATCACTGTCTCGTCTCTACCAAGCACAGTCCTAGACGCCGGGGAAATTCCCTTTCACCAAGTAGCAAGAGCCCCTGCCCCTGGAGTGGCTGAGGGTTTACCATTCAGCTTTCCCTAAAAAAAGCAAACAGTGAAAACCTCTCCCCTACAAGACTCTAAGCTCCTTTAGAATAAGGACCCATCAGATTTCCCTCTTTGTCCGCAAAAGTGCTTCTGCTTGGTCCACAGTAGATGCTCAGCTTTGTTAAACACTTTATTGTTATAATTCAACAATATGGAAATTTGGGGAAATGCATAAAATATACAGAAGAAATTCAATTACCTATAATTTCACTTCTCATATAAAAGTTGAGGCATTCAATGTATTTTATTCCAGTATTTTACAATTGTCTTTATTCCAGTATTTTTTCTATCATCACAAATGTGGGATTATACTGAAAATGTAGTTTCCCCCTATACCATGTTAAAGACATGGTTTTTAGCATCTCTATAATATTTCTTTGTGTCATTTATTTAATGCCTCTCTAATAGTGGACATTTAAATTGCTCCTCTTTATAAATAGCAATGTGATGAGCATCTGGGTATATGAATTATTGGCGACATTCTGGAATATTTCCTTCAGATGGGTTTCTGGGAGTGGAATCACTCCATGGAAGGGTGCAAGCTGTCAGTCCATCTACTTCTCAGCTGGAGAGGTGACACCTGGAGTCCAGGGGAGGACCAGCCTCAGTGGGCCTCTGCCAACATGGGCCCCAGACATGTAAGGAAGGAGTTAGTGGACTGATTCTCAGTTTATCGCATATTCCATCTCTAACCAAAGCAGCTTGCCTTGTAGCGGAATTGTTGACGTGAGTGGATATTTTACAGCCACTTTGATATAGAATTAATATTTAAGTGATTTAAATCGTTTCTTGTCAGAACTAGAGAGGCATTGTTTAAACCCTTTTTTCATGGAGGCTGTATTGTCTGTAGTCTTTTCCACACAGCAGTGGGAGAGAGCGTTTTCAAAGTGGACTTCTGAAAACATCAGGTCTCAGGCACACTGGTCTGGAAGCTTTCAGCGGGTTCCCATTGGTCTTGGAATCAAACCTGGGTCCTTCGGGGCTCGAACGCCTGCGTGTCCTGCTTCCCTCACCCCCTTCCCTCCATCAGCCCTCCCCGCCCCCCTGCCCCACCCCCACTGGCCTTTCTGCTGCTAGGCCATGCAGGCTGGTCTCCTCTGGGCCTGGGCCTGCCCTTCCCTCTGCCTGCAGGGCCCTTCCTGGAGCTGTCACAGCTGCCTCCTGCCCATTCTGGTCTCCCCCTCAGAGAGCCGCCTGACCATCTTCTTGACTCTCAGCGGCAGCAGGCCATTATTGCAGCCTCTGCCCAATGTCTCCCAAGGCCCTTCTCACTCTGAAAGTGACACCTTTGTTTCCTTGTTGATTGCTCGTCTCCCAGTAGAATATGAGCTCCGTGAGGGTGCTCTTCTGTCAGCCGGTGCACTTCTGTGTTTCTAGCACTTAAAACAATGCCTGGCACAAAGAAAGCCCATAAATATTTGTTACATCAACGTGTAACGCAGCAACCAGTTTGGGGTCGTTTTTGATTGTTCGCTGATAGACTGATTGCTTCTGACAGATCGGCAGTAAGCTGGAGTCTAAGCCTGGTCCATGATTATCTACGGTTTGGGGGAGGTTAATTCAACTAAAGTTTACTCTGTGGATCCGGTAGTTCGGGAAGAGTTTTAACGTTGATGGGAACAGAACTGAAGCCAATCTAAACTCATGATATTGATTTTGCACCCTTAGGTCTCTGGTCTGGATTGATAGTCTGTGTCTTCTTTCAAGCCGTTTTCTACATGGTGTACATCTTCAGGATAGACTGGAATCGAGTGGCAGAGCAGGTAAGAGACAGGTTGTCCTTTCAGAAATGTGGCTCCACTCGATCCTGTGACACGGACAGGGATCTTCTAGGGTCAAAAGGACAGGAATGCCATTGACGGCATGACTCACTTGGAACCGTGAAATATGTCGAATATGGGAGTTGGCAGCAGAAGAAAGTCATATTTCAGCACATTCTCCTCTCAGTATTGAGTTGATTTAGTATCTATTAACCAAGGACTCAGCCTACATAAAAAAGGAATTAGCTTGGAAAGTGTTTTGCTGGTTGATGTAATAGTCTTAGAAACACAGCAGTGTGTTTCTTATTTATATTGGTTTGTTGTCTGGTTTGTAGGTCTCTTTTAAAAAATTTCTCTTCATCCTGGTTTCCTAAAAAGCAGGATGCTGAGTATCTGTGATGGGGGAAGTACTTGCAGGCAGAACTACAACCTACGGGTAGAGGTTTGGGGTCTTGACCACATGGGCATCTCTGTGTTGAGTCGTGAGCCCTGTTCACTGCATCAAGGCTCCGGATGAGATGGAGGCGAGGTTGGCTTGGGGGAGGTGCTGTTCATAAGCAGACGTGAGGATGCCACTGCTTCAGTTTTGACCACGCTCTCGGTTTCAAATCTCTTGATTTTCCTAATTGTGATGTCTTATGTCTTTCCTATTTTCAGTCAGATTTATGGAGGAAATAAAGTGTCCAGGACATTCAGTTGGACCATCAACTACCTATTAGATGATAACACCATTTATCTTTAAACTTTATTCCTTTTATCAGGGTTTGGGAACACTAGTGCATAAAATATGTTAGAGTTGCAGCTACAGCAACAAGTACCTTTTTCAATCGTTATTATGAGCTGAGCGTTGGGGAGAACAGTGGTTGTCTGGTGTGTTCTATTGCTATTGGCATTTTCAGGATGGAAAACACTGTGCTGGATGTTGCGATCTTCTAGCAATAGTTTCAGCAGTAGCTTAATTGAAGGTTTAACAAAGAGCACCAGCCTGCTGTGACTTATGCTCCGTTTACTCCTGTGCCCCCTTTCCAGGCACAGGTTCGAGCTGGGCTGAAAGGAATTAGAGAGACCGCGCGTCCCCCGACAGGTAACAGAGAGCTTTCTTCAGGGTGCTCTGGTTCTGTCTTACAAGTCTGAAACTTAGTGAAGTCAGAGCTGCTTAGTTTCGCTCTTGCTTAATAAAACTTGTCTCTGGCCTAATTGAGAGATCAACTCTGGGTTCTCTTATGAAATATCTTTAATGTAATTTCACATATACCAATTAGTGACTGACAGTCATTGTTTACAGTGTATTCTTGTGTAACCTTCAGTAACATCCCTTTACACAACCCAGTACGGAAGTAAATATCCTGCTGTTCTCTGGACACAGATCTACCGAGCCTGAGTAAAGAAGTAACCGATGGAGTGATTTTACCTGATGTCATCAGACCGGAGAGCCAGACCACCCAACTGATGATAACTGAAGAAAACAACCAGAATGCAATGCCCACCATTGGAGATGTTTTGACAAGGAGCCAGTTGATTTTCTATCGGGGAATAGCTTTAGCTGGTGCTGTAGCTGTTCTTTTAGCAGGAATTTTAACAAGAGTTTTCAACGACCGTGGCTAAAATAGAGTTATCGCCACCAACGCCTTATATGAAGCATGGGAAGTGACCTTGTCATTTAGACAGTGGTTCCACTCTCAACTGTGGGTGAAAGGTTATCGCAGATGTTTTCTTAGTTATTCCAAGAATCTGCACTATCCTCTTGACGATTAAGAAATGAGTTATAATTTTAAGTAAATTTTTCTCCCAAATGTTAATTCTATCATGGCTTTTAAATCTGTAAATTTGGTTTTCCCTGATGTAAGTGTTCTTTACTCTTTCTTGTATTGAATATCTTTCTTTTTCCAGGAAAGCAGTTCATTGTCCTCTAAAATTAATCGCTGATCTAGTTTTGTTTTTATTTCTCTGTTAATATGTTTAATCTTGTCAGTAAGGGTATATTAAGTGCCTCTTCCAGTCCTATTCAGGTAGTACCATATAAGCTTTTATAAAATAAACACCTTAAAATTTTAAATGTGTGCTGATAATATTTGGGGCTATAAAATCTATCTAAACAGTCGCTTTTCGGTTTTTGCCTCATAATAAGTGTCTGTGGTAACTTTCATATTAACTGAAGAATAAATCTCTCTCCTCTGCTGCTCAGCTCACAGAGCGCTGGCAGTTATGGCCGCACCCTCCCAGCAGGAGATTTTTTAGAGCCTCTTAGAAGGAATTTGACTAACCCAAATAGAAGATCCTTAAAACAATTACTGATTTGGGGGGACTCCCCAACACGAGCTCACCAGATGACCGAGAGCGTAGCTCACAATTCCAAGCCGCCAAGTGACCAGTGTTCCCATTAGCTTGTCATTTTCCTCTCTGGGCACACCACTGTCCCAGCGCCTCCATGTGTTCACCAACCCTGAAGTTCTATAAATCCTGCTGTTTAGAGGTTTTGATGGAGATCCCATTACACAGATATGATTGATTAAATCATTCGCCATTGGAGATTGAATTCCTCTCCAGCCCCTCTCTCCTCGTTAGAGGTTGGGAGATGGGGCTGAAAGTCCAACCCTCTAATCATATATTGGTCTTCGTGTTGACCAACCCCCATCCTGAAGCTATCTAGGGCCCACTTTATTAGCATAAATTTAGGTGTGGTTTAAAGGGGCTCATGATGAATAACAAAAGATGCTCGTCTCACCCCTATCACTCAGGAAATTCCAAGGGATTTAGAAGCTCTTGTACGAGAAACTGTAAACATGCATATCACAATAACACAAAGAGAAACACTGAACAAACTGAATATCAGCCACTCTTTTTAGACACATCGGAGAACTGAGGTCACAGGATAACTCCTGCCCCGCAAACTGGGGAGACAGACAGGTAGACACAGCTTACGAGAGCAGAGGCAGCGGCGCCAGCACCTGGACAGGAAAATTTAAACTGTAATTGACAAATTGCTGGAGACTTAACGTGGACAAGCTTGAGAGTTAAAGTTTTCAAGGGAGTCTTGTCTTAGGTGGGCCCCATGCTTCCATGAATTTTATCTTCAGGGGACCCATCAGGTGCTCAGGGTGTGGATTGGTTAAAATCCTTTCATGCCCCCACAGGAGGTAGGGGAAATGGAACCATTTAAAAATCTTCCCAGAGCATTCTGTGCTTTTAACCAAAGCCTACCATCAAGGGGAACTATTTTACCAGAGTCCACCTACCTCGGGTTTTATCACAGCCTATCTTGGTAGAAGGGAAATACCAGACTCCACCCCCAGCAGCCTTCCTCAAGGATGACGTGAAATAGCCAACTCTACTCCCTCTACCTTCCTCTCTCATCCTACGGGCTGTGGTGAAACTGAGAAGCATTCAGTAACCGTGTGACGGTACCAGTCCAGGGATACAGGCTCTTTAAAATACTGAGACCTAATCATTGGACTATAAAACATTTGTGCTACCCCACACCTTTTTGTTTTGTTTTGATGAGGAAGATTGGCCCTGAGCTCACATCTGTGTCAGTCTTCCTCTACTTTGTATGTGGGATGCCGTCACAGCATGGCTTGATGAGCGGTGTGTAGGTCTGCACACAGAACCTGAACCTGCAAACCCCGGGCTACCAAAGCGGAGCATGCAAACCTAACCATTACAATACTGGCCCAGCCTGCTACCCTACACCTTATCATCACATCAATAGAGCTCCTGTGTAATACCAGGAGATTACAACTTTATGTCTCAGAGCTTACTTAAGAAGTCTCTAGGGAAACCCAAAGACAACAAGGGAGACAAAAACAATGGATGCCAGAGGAAAGTTTAGCCTTTGATATCTATAGCCATGAAAACAATAAACATAGCCTATCTCCTAGGCAGATAAACATAGAACTTCACAGTAAAGACCTACTGACCTCAGTTCCTTTTACCCAGTACGTCAGGCCTGGCTTTCACAAGAAATTACACGGCATGCTAAACGACAAAAACACAATTTGAAGAGACAAAGCGAGCCTCAGAACCAGACTCAGACATGCAGGAGATTTTGGAATTATCAGACTGGGAATTTTAAATAACTATGATTAATATGCAAAGGAACTAAGGGAAAAAGTGGAAAACATGCAAGAACAGATAGGTAATGTAAAGCAGAGAGATGGAAATTCTAAGAAAGAATCAAAAGGAAAGGCTAGAAATAAATACTGTAACAGAAACCAAAAATGGCTTTGATGGGCCCTTTAATAGACTGTACATGAACAAGGAAAGAATCAATGAGTTTGAAGAAATATCAATAGAAATTTTCTGTTTTAGTTCATTTGAGTTGCTATAACAAAATACCACAGACTGGGTAGCTTATAAACAACAGAAATTCTTTGCTTACAGTTCTGGAGGCTGAGAAGTCCAAGGTCAAGGGGCCAGCATGGTTGCATCATTGAGGGCTCTCTTCCTGGTTCATAGCCGGCACCTTCTCTCTGTGTCCTCACATGGTAGAAAGGACAAAGGCTCCCTCTGGACCTCTTTTATAAGAACACCAATCCCATTCATGAGGGCTCTGCATCCATCCATCCACCACCTTTGGAGATTAGGATTAAACATATGAATTTGGGGGGGACACAAACTTTCAGACCATAGCACTTCCCAAATGAAATGCAAAGAGAAAATGAATGAAAAAAATGGAACAGAATATCCAAGAACTGTGGGACAATTGCATACAGGTAACGGGAATACCAGAAGGAGAAGAAAGAGAGAAAGGAACAGAAGACATATTTGAAGTAATAATGACCAAGAATTTTCCTAAATAATGACAAACACCAAACCACAGATCCAGGAAACTTAAAGAACACCAAGGAACATAAATTCCAAGAACTCTATGCCTAAGTATATTATATTGAAGCTGCAGAAAATCTAAGACAAGAGAAAAATCTTGAAAGAAGACAGAGGGGGAAAAAACACCTTACCTATAGAGGAGGAAGGGGAAAATCACATCAGACTTCTCTTTGGAAACTATGCAAGCAAGAAGGGAGTGGAGTGAAATATTTAAAGTATTGAAAGAAAAAACCATCAACCCAGAAATCTATATCTAGGGAAATTATCCCTCAAAAGTGAAAGGGAAATAAAGACTTTCATAGACAAACAAAAATTGAGGAAATTTGTCACTAGTAGACCTGCCTTGCAAGAAATGTTAGAAGAAGTCTTTAGAGAGAAGAAAAATGATAGACATGAGAAATTGGGATGTGCATACAGAAAGTAAGAGCCTTAGGGAAGGAATCAACGTAAAATAGAATATTTTTTTCTTTTTCTTGATTGAGCTAATGGATAAAAGCTTGTGGAAAATAATGGCAACAATATATTTGATTATTATAGCTTATGACAGCAATCCTATAAGCTTTGAGCAGGAGGAATTGGGAATACTCGGTTGTGAGGACTTGTATTAACCACAAAGCAGAATGGTGTTATTTGAAAATGGAATTAAATTAGTTGCAAAAGTATATTGCAAACTCAAGGGTGACCACTAAAAATTCTTTTTAAAAAAATGAGTATAATTAATATTCTATGAAAGGAAAGAAAATAGAAACATATAAAAGGATGCTCAGTTAAAACCAGGGGAGGCAGAAAGAGCAGAAGAGAAAGAAAAGAAAGAACAATGGCAGCAAATAGAAGTAACAGATGTGATAGATATTAATCCCACTATATCAGTATTCACGCCCTGTGCTGAAAGAAATGTGATAAACTAGGAACAGAAGGGAACTGCCTCAACATTATAAAAGCTGTATATGAAAAACCCACAGCTAACATCATACTCAATGGTGAAAGACTGAAAGATTTTCCCCTAAGATCAGGGACAAGACAAGGATGCCCACTTTCACCACTTCTATTCAACATGGCACTGCAAGGTCTAGCCAGATCACTAAGCAAGAAAAAGAAATAAAAAGGCATTCAAACTGCAAGGAAAGAAGTAAAATTATATTTGTTCACAGATGACATGACCTTCTATGAAGGAAACCCCAAAGATTGCACCAAACTGTTAGACCAAATAAACAACTCAGCAAAGTTGCAGGATACAAATCAACACACAAAATCAGCTGCATTTCTATACACTAGCAATAAACAATCCAAAAAAGGAAATTAGGAAAACAATCCCATTTATGATAGCATCAAAAAGAATGAAATACTTAGGAGTAAATGTAACCAAGGAGGCAAAAAATTTGTATACTGAAAACTATAAAACATTGCTGAAAAAAGTTAAAGAAGGCATAAATAAGTAGAAAGACACCCGATAGTCACGGATTGGAAGACCTAATAGTGGTAAGATGACAATATTACCCCAAGTGATCTACAGAAACAATGCAATCCCTATCAAAATCCCAGAGACACTTTGTGGAAATAGAAAAGCCCATCCTAAAATTCGTAAGGAATCTCAGGACCTAAATAGCCAAAAACATCTTGAATAAGAACAAAATTGGAAGTCTCACACTTCCTGACTTCAAAACATATTAGAAAGCTACAGTAATCAAAGCAATATGGTACTGGCATAAAGACAGCCATGTAGACCAATGGACAGAATTGAGAGCCCAGAAACAAATCCTTGCATGTATGGTCAAATGATTTTCAACAAGGCTACTGAGACCATTCAATGAGGAAAGCACACTCTTTTCAACAAATTGTGCTGGAAAAAATGGAAATCCACATGAAAAAGAATGAAGTTGGACTCTAACAAAAATTAACTCAAAGTGGATAAAAATAAAGCCCTGATTGCAAGAGCTAAAACTGTGAAGCTTTTAATAGAAAACAAAATCACAAGACTTCACTTCACATCTATTATAATGGCTATTATAAAAAGATAACGGAAAATAACAGTGTTGGCAAGGATGTAGACAATTTGAAAATGTTGTGTATTGCTTATGGAAAAGTACAATAGTGTAGCCACTGTGGAAGATAGTATGTGAGGCCTTTAACAATTAAATATAGAATTACCATAGGATGCAGCAATTTCACTTCTAGATATATAACCAAAAGGACTGAAATCAAAGAATCAAACAAATACTTGTACATCAACCTTCATGCAGCATTATGCACAACAGCCAAAAGGTAGAAGTGACCCAGATGTCTATCAGTAGGTAAATGGATAAACAAGATGTGGTAAACACATACAATGGAATATTATTCAGCCTTAAAAAAAGGAATGAAATTTTGATACATGCTACAACTTGGATGAATCTTGACAACATGACTCTAAGGGAAATAAGCCATATGCAAAAAAGACAAATACTGTCTGATTCCATTTATATGAGTCTGGGAAAAATTCCCCTGTTTCTTCTTTACTCTCACACACAATACTTCTGACATCAAATGTGTGGGATTTTTTCTCACACCAACAAATTCTGTGGCATCAGCTGGGTATCTGATAGTTGAACTCTGTTCTGACACCACCTGTCTGGAGTCAGCCTCCGATCCGACAGCTTAAGGGCTCAGTCCCACAAGCCTGCCCTCACTTCACATGCCACTTGCAAGTTTCAGGTTGTTTCTTGTTCTTCTCGCCAACTGGTTATAAATCCAGGTTCCCGCAACCCGCTCCTTGGATTCCATAACTTTCTAGAAGGGCTCACAGAATTCAGGGAAACACTTTCTCAGGTTTGCCAGTCTATTAAAAGAGGGTATGATAAAGGGTACAGATGAGCTTCCGGATGGAAGTGATATGGAGGGCGAAGTACAGCAGAAGAGGCACAGAGCTTCCATGCCCTCTCCAGGCGCACCACTCTCCCAGTACCTCTACCTGTCCAGTAAGCCAGAAGCTCTCCAAACCCCGTGCTTTTGGGATTTTTCTGGAGGCTTCATCATGGAAGAGCGACTGATCATTAACTCAATTTCCAGCCCCTCTCCCCTTCCCAGGGGATGGGAGGTGGGGCTGAAGGTTCTAAGCTTCTAATCGTGGCTTGGTCTTTCTGCTGACCAGTCCCGACTCTGAAGCCATCTAGGAGCTCACCAGTAGTTGCCTTAGAACAAAAGACAGTCCTACCACCCAGGAAATTCCAAGGGACTTAGGAGTTCTGTGTTGGGAACTGGGGTCAAAGACCAAATATGAGAACAAAAGATGTTCCTACTGCCCTTATTCCTTAGGAAATTACAAGGGTTTCAGGAGCTCTGTGCTAGGAACTGGGGTCAGAGACCAATATATGTATTTTCTATTTCACAATGAGGTACCTAGAATAGTTAAATTCATAGAGAGTAGAATAGAGATTATCAAGGGCTTGTAGAAGGAGGAAGTGGGAGTATTGTTTAATGGGTACAGAGTTTCTGTTTGGGATGGTGAGAAAGTTCTGAATAGTGGTGATTGCTGTACAATATTCGGAATGTACTTAATGTCACTGAATTGTACACTTAAAATGGTTAAAATCGTAAATTTTATGTTATGTAAATTTTACCACAAAAAAAACCACTCACCAACTAGGCATAGAAGTGAACCTCCTCAATTTGATAAAGAACACCTACAAAAATCCTACAGCTAATATCATATTAATGGAGAGAAACTACATAGCTTCTTGCTAATATTAGGAACAATGCAAGGATGTGTCCTGTCACACTCCTATCCAACAATGTAATGGAACTTCTAGCTAATGCAATAAAACAAAGAAAGAAAGCGAAATGTATACAGATCGGGAAAGAAGAAATAAAGCTCTTTTCGTTCATAGGTGACCTGATTGTCTATGTAGAAAATTCCAAAGAATCAACAAAAAATTCCTGGAACTAACAAGTGATTATACTAAGCTTTCAGGATGCAAGGTTATTATACAAAAATCCATTGCTTCCCTGTATGCCAGAAAAGGACACTTGGAATTTTATTTATTTATTTACTTATTTCTTTGTTTGTTTGTTTTGAGGAAGATTAGCCCTGAGCTAACTGCTGCCATTCCTCCTCATTTTGCTGAGGAAGACTGGCCCTGAGCTCACATCCATGCCCATCTTCCTCTACTTTATATGTGGAACAACTACCACAGCATGGTGTGCCAAGTGGTGCCATGTCCTCACCTCGGATCCAAACCGGCGAACCACGGGCCGCTGAGGCGGAAGGTGCGCACTTAACCACCGCGCCACTGGGCTGGCCCCGACACTTGGAATTTTAAATGAAAAACAATAACATTTACATTAGCACAAGAAAATACTTAAGTATATTTCAAAACATGTACAAGATCTATATGAAGAAAACTACAAATTCTGATGTAAGTAATCAAAGAAGATCTCAATAAATGAAGAGGTATTCCATGTTCATGGACAGAAAGACTCAATATTGTCAAGACCTCAGTTCTTTCCAACTTGATCTATAACTACAAGGCATTCCCAATCAAAACCCTAGCAAGTTATTTTGCAGATATCAACAAACTGATTCTAAAATTTACATGGAAATGCAAAACCCCAGAAGAGTCAACACAATATTAAAAGAGGACAAAGTTGGAGGACTAAGCCTAAGTGCT
Organism: Equus quagga; assembly: GCF_021613505.1. Taxonomy (NCBI): domain Eukaryota; kingdom Metazoa; phylum Chordata; class Mammalia; order Perissodactyla; family Equidae; genus Equus; species Equus quagga. The sequence continues at coordinate 58,095,780 of NC_060277.1, forward strand.
TTCAAGACTCACTATAAAGCTCTAGTAAACAAGATAGTAAGGTACTGGTGAAAGAATACACAAGTATGTCAATGGAACAAAACAGAAAGGCCAAAAGTAAACCCACTCTAAATTAGTCAACTAATCTTCCACAAAGGAGCAAAAGCAATTTAAAGGACTTTTTAGATACAAACCAAAAGCACGATCCATGAAAGAAAAAAATTGCTAAGTGGAACTTAAAATTAAAAACTTGCTCTGCAAAAAATACTATTAATAGAATGAAAAGATAATGGACTGGTATCCAAAACAAAATGCTTAAAACTCAACAATATGAAAACAACCCAGTTTAAAAATGGGCAAAAATCTGAACAGAAATCCAACCAAAGAATATATACAGATGGCAAACAAGCATATTAAAAGAGGCTCAACATCATGTATCATGAGGGAATTGCAAATTAAAACAACAATGAGATGAAACAAAAAAACAGCTCACTAATTGGGAAAAAATATTTACAAGCCACTTATCCGACAAAGGGTTAAT
>NC_060277.1:58096309-58098006 GCF_021613505.1 Equus quagga
GTGGAACCAGCCTACATGCCCAGAAACTGATGATTGGATAAAGAAGATGTGGTATATATACACAATGGAATACTACTCAGCCATAAAAAAAGACAAAATTGGCCCATTCACAATAACGTGGATGGACCTGGAGGGTATTATGTTAAGCGAAATAAGCCAGTCAGAGAAAGACGAACTCTATATGACTCCACTCATAGGTGGAAGTTAGTATATTGATAAGGAGATCAGATCAGTGGTTACCAGGGAAAAGGGGGGTGGGGGGAGGGCACAAAGGGGGAAGTGGTGTACCCACAACATGACTAACAAAAATGTACAACTGAAATCTCACAAGGTTGTAATCTATCATAACATTAATAAAAAAAAAAAAAGAAGAAGAAAGAAAGAAAATAACAAGTGTTGGTGAGGATGTGGAAAAATTGGAACCCTTTTGCAATTGGTTGGAATGTAAAATGGTACAGCCACCATGGAAATTAGTACAGCAGTTCCTCAAAAAATTAAAAGGAGATTACCATACGACCCACCAATTCCACTTCTGGACATATACCAAACAGAATTGAAAGCAAGAACTCAGACAGATATTTATTCGTAGCAGCATTATTCACAATAGCCGAAACAAAGAAGCAACTCATGTTTCTATTGACAGATGAATAGATAAACAAAATGTATACACATGCAATGGAGTATCATTCAGCCTTAAAAAGGAAGGAAATTCTGGCACACGCTACAACCCAGGTGAACTTGGAAGAAATGCTAAGGTGAAATAATCCAGTCACAAAAAGACACTGCATGATTGCACTTACATGAGGCACTCAGAGTCAGCAAAATCATAGAGACAGAGTAGACTGGTGGTTTCAAGGGCTGGGAGGAGGGGGGATAGAAAGTTATTGTTTAAGGGGTATAGAGTTTCAGATTTACATGATGAAAAGAGCTATGGAGAGGGATGGCGGAGATGGTGGCACAAAATCACAAACATATTTCATGCCACTGAGCTGTACTATTAAAAACGGTTAGGATGGTAAATTTTATGTTACATGTATTTCACCGCGATAAAAATTGAGAAAAAAAATTGATATGGCATTACCTGAGATAGAGCTTGAAAAGGCAAATAATATACACTCACTGACAAGATTAAATACATTAACAGAGAAAGACAAACAAACCCAGATCAGCAATTATATATTATAGGAAAATGAACTGCTTCCATGGAAGAAGAAAGATTCAATATAAGAAAGAGTAAGAACACTTCAAAAGGGAAAATCACATTTCTAGAGTTAAGTCCCATGATAGAGTTAACATTTGGGAGAAAATTTTACCTAAAATTGTAGCTCCTTTGTTGCTGTCCAATAGGATAGAGCAGATCCTCTGAATGACCAAGAAAACATCACTGATACCCTCTCCACCCACAGCTGAGAAAGAATTGAGATAAGCTCAGCTTCCATGCTTCATATATGGCGTATAATTATCATTTCCAGTTTGTAGGCTGGTGATAATTCTATTTTAGCCATGGTCTTTGAAAACTCTTGTAAAAATTTAAGCTAAAAAAACAGGAACAGCTAAAGCTATTCCACAATGGAAAGCTACTTGCTGCTACAGTTGCAGATTTAACGTATTTTGTGCACTAGTGTTCCCAAACCCTGATAAAAGGAATATAGTTTAAAGATAAATGGTGTTATCATCTAATAGGTAGTTGATGGTCC
>NC_060277.1:58108006-58208506 GCF_021613505.1 Equus quagga
TATGTGAAACATACTCTTTGAGGGTATATAACCACCCTGTATACCCCCACTTCTTTGGAGTGCTCTGTTCCTTTGTGGAAAGACTCTCCCAGGTTATAATCCTAAGATCTAAGCTCAAAATAAACTCACCCAAATTTTCATTTATAGATTGGTTATGGATTATTTTCATTGACAGTTCTTGGCTTAGTCATGGCAGGATTTCAGAGGCCACCCACCGGAGGCCACCTGGAATCTACACTGAACCGGCATTCAGTACCAATAAGGGCCCATTGAGCCCCCCGGATCACTGCATTCTTCAGGTGACCTTGGTGAGTTCTCCTGAAACCCGGACCTCCTTATTTTAAGTTGACGGTCCAAGAGTTTATATGAGCTGGGTAAGATCTTAAGACTAGAGGTTTTGAGGGGTACCGGTACATTTCCTAGGTGGAGAAAAACCTAGAGAGAATTCCTAAGCCGCAGAAGCTTAGAGGAGCTTGCAGTGAGCTGGGTTGGTTGTCCTTTAAATTTGGCTTTAAATTGGAAAGAATTGTATTTATAAAGTCTGAACAAACTGCTTGATAGAGAAATGAGAGACTGAACGTGTACAGCTCTGAAGAAAAGGGACACTTGCTCCTCCCAGCCTTTGCCAAAAGGCGCCCTTAGGTGATTAAGGACCTCAGCGGGAGTGTCAGAGGATCAATCCTCACTACGTGCAGTGGTCCCATAGGGAACTCCACTCTCATTCACGGTAATTAATTACAGGCTCGTCTGGGGACGCACACATAAGGGCTGGTCACCCCAGCGCTCCGAGCTCCCACGGCAGTATTAGGCGGCCAGAGGGAAAGACCGAGGCACGTAAGAGAGTGTTTACGACCTTTCTATAGGGAGTAACACTCACAAGCAGCACACTTCTGACCCACTACACTGTCCTTAGAAGTTGTTCAGACTTTATTTTAAAAAAAAACAGACAAGCAAAAAGAAAATGGGAAAACCATGCTTTTAAAGCCAGCCAGCTCCCGGATAGACAACCTCCCAATGGAACTCCAGCTGGTTTCCTGTATGGAAACAATGCTTGCAAGTATCTAACAAAATGGGAAGGATTAACTAAGAATGACTTAAGTGGCCAAAGTGGGGAACGTTCGACATCTCAAAGCTATTGTATTTGCACAAGTAGAAAGAGCCGGCTCTAAAACTAAAGCAAAAGAATGGGAGGCTTATTATGATTGGCATTTAGAGGCTTCAAGATGTAATAATGATAAAGTGAATTCTTAACAGGAGACTAACCATAAATTGGCAGAGACTGTATCTGAATTGAAAAAAAGGATAAGAAGTTAGAAACCGTCCCAGCCTGCTTATCCCTTCCATCTCCTCTGCAGCTGCCTTTGGAATCTCAGAGCTCATCTCCTTCTTTTCTAAAGAGCTCTATTCCATTGACTTAAAGTAAGCGCTTACAAAAGGTTTTTCTAAATAGAACTAACCCAAATGTCTTCATCTCTCTTAGAGTTACAATGGCCATTTTCGTCTCCTTTTGAGCTTTGCAACCCAGAAACAAAGAAATCTTTAAAGAGTCAAAGGCTCCACCCCTGGGAGCCCCAACTTTGGGTTTCTGGGCCTGATCACCCCAGCAACCCTAAGTGGGGTGCGCTCTCTTGACGGTTGACTCATTGAGTATTTTAGTCACCTACTGAGTCGGTTATGAGGGTAGGAGACCTGTGATTCATTCTGTGAACTGTCCTGCTAGGGTAGTGTGTCCCAGCACGGGAACTGTTGTGTGACTCTTATCTTGATAACCCTCTGGAAGAAGCCATGAGGGTGAGGTCTGATCTCTTCTTTTGCTTTCTTTGTCTGTTTTGTTCATCATCTCCTCTGTTGTCACCAAGTCGAGGTTAAGTTCAGGCTGGACCTGACCAGAACCTGGACCTTCTGTAAAATCGAAAACTTGAGGGGTTTCTCTGTGCCTTTATGATGTAGTTGGACAGGTAAATCAACCTAGAACGTCATTCAAGTTACACTCCAGTTTCTGGGAAATCAAGAGCAACTGTCCTTAGAAAATCCTTGCAAGACTGGAAATACAGCTCTAGAGGCAGTTCAGATTCCACCTAGTTCCTTTATCACAAAAAGGATTATCATCTCCCCTCTCCAGGAACTACCTAGCCCATCACTAATTCCTAAATCTGAAGGAAAAAAAAAGGGGGGGGGGACAGCTTCCAAATTCTTTTTGGTAGCAATCTTGAGTTCTGCTAAGTTAAGTGATAAAAATCTGAGTATCTGGGTAATTTTTGGATTGGATAGAACAAACGTCGCTAAACGTCTAAGTTTATCTACTTTTGGTTTTTATTGCAGAGATGCTAAAAGCTTTTGGGTCTTTTACTGTAAAGTGCGGTGTGTTTCTAGAAATTATGAAGTGTTTCGAATGCTGATATAAAAGACAATTTGCAATTGCTTACCTTTTAGTGTTTACTAGGGTCTGTTAATGGTTAAAAGTTCTAATTAACATATATAATTAAAGCTACTGGAAATTAATAAGGAAAACAGCTCTGTATTCAAGGAAAGTTAAAATGTATGTTTTCAGTAAAGAGGGTATAAAGAATGGAAATATTTTGTTTGATGGGTTAAGAAAGATAAATTTGTTCTAATGTACTAGAAAGGAAAAAAAGAAAGACTTTGGGACAAATTCTGAAGGCAAAAAGAAAGTTGTAGAAGGTTTGTGAAGGAGAAATTCTGAAAGGAGTTTTATGCCTGGTCAAGTAGACTAAGATTAAAGTAAATCCAATTAAGCAAATGAGTTTTAATGTTAAAAAACAAGCTGGTGCAGAAATTAAAATTTGGTTTTCTCTCTCAAAAGGAGGAGTATCTTGAACTTTTCAGCCTGCTCTAAGTCTACCTAAAAGACAGAAAATCTGTTTTGTTAAAATGATTTTCCCATCTTCAGAAAGAGGTCTCTTAAGATTGTGACTGTTTCAGCTATTTACCCTTGACTATTTGTTGTCATTTTGAGTATATACTTGAGCATTGTTTCACAGTGAGTGTTGTTTCCTATTTGAGCAAGTGTTTTAAAACCTTTTGATATCTTTGACAAGCTTCTCCCTCAAAAATATTCAAGTCCTGAATAAAGGCTTTCTTTTGACCTGGATGAAGGAAGAGGATTTCTCTGAGGATTTTCAGAGGGCCGCTGGGACTTCACGGAGAAATTTGCTCTCTCTTCCTATAAGGTGGAAGGTTCTAAACTAATTAGGCTTATTTGGTCTGTTAAATTACATGGGAAGCATTGTCAAATAAGCGATGATAATCTCTCTTAAGTGGTATTATGGGGGTAAATGTTGCTGATATAAATGTTCTGAAATTATATAACATTCCTAAAATTCTGATCTGTCCTGGCTATCAGCCATAATTCTAAATATTATTTTAAGGTGTTGTATATCACAGAAATAACCAAGTTTCTCTGTCAATTGTCATTTTTAAGTCTTTTGTTGTTTACAGTTAGTTGTTTTACTCTGATGCTTTTTTGCTTTTGCAAATATGTCGCATCTTCAGAGGGATTCATAAAAAGGACTCTGACACTTACTCTGGAATACAGTTTTCTGATAAACTTTCAGATCATAGGACTCAACTGGGTAAGAAATTACAGAAATCTAATGGAAAAACTGATGACCTCATAAAACTGCTAACAGAAGATTAAGATCAAGAACCGGTTATACAGGACTGAATGGACTGAGGATGATTATAATTCTTTTTACGACTTTTGTTTGACATATTGTTTTTGATGTTTTGCTTTGTTTTCTCAGATTCGAGAAAATCTTTTTCTCTTTTCTCTTGTGCTAACTATGACTTAGCAATTTGGTGAAGTTATACCTTTGTGAGCAAAACTGAAACATTTATCTTTTTCTCCCTACCTGATCCCTCCAGAATTTGGAAACTCTTTGTGAGTGAGTATGGTTATTTCGTGGCAATATAGTTATTTGCATAAGTTCAATAAGAATCTGTTCTCCTTATAACAGGACACGTTTGTTATCTTACCAAAACTTTGACTGGAATGTCATGTTTGAGAGAAACATACAGACTCAGATATGACAATACTGCCTTTGAGGAATAAGGTTGACTTTCTGGAAATAAAGCCACTTGGAAATATGGGCCTGGTACCTTGCTTTACAGAGAGAGATTCCAGCAATCTTACCTGGTAAGTAAGGAAGCTTGCTTATCTGGCAGGTGCAATGAACCTCGAAATATTCTGGGGAATCTCAAGAAAGGAGAGAAATTCACCCAAATCTAAGGTATTGCAGGCAAGGCTTGATGGCACAAATCCTTGGCTTGGCTCTTCTGGCCTTGAGAAGTCTTTAAAGTTCAATCTGGGATTCCTCATAAAAAATTCCAGCAAAAGCAGATTTAAGAGCCTATATGATCAATTGCTTTTCTTGCTGCACTTATGTAAATAATTCAAGTTTCTTGAAACTAAACTTATATTGCAAACCAATCAGTCTTAATTTGACTATCTTTGGTGAAAATGAGGATGATTTTAGAGAGAAGAATTATGTTTCAGTGAAAAACTATAATGCACATTTGTAGATATTAGATCCTAGTTCTGTTAATGGTCTTTGAGGCTTTTTCTGCCTGTGAGCTGGACTGGATCCTGAATTCTTCTACTGAAATATCTGGTTACAAACCTCCAAACTAATGTTTTCAATTTTTCCCTCATTTTCATTTGGAATCATTGAGAATTGATCATGCTCTTTTTCCTGAAACCTTGCAAACTGAAGCTGAATGACTTGATAGAAACTCACGAGAGATTCCTATCTGTGGCTGTGTAAGCTGGAAGCCACTCAGAAAGATACCTGAATGCCCGATGACATCATCAGAGACATTTCAAGCTGCTAAAGATGCTTTGAGTCTGACATCTAGAAGTCTTCTTGACTGTCTGCCTCCTGGACGCAGGAACTAATTTATAATTTGCTCCAACCATTAACCTTGTTACCTTGCTTCCAACATCACAAGGGAGAAAAGACCACGACTGCATTCTATTGTTTAATTTGGTTTACAAATGAGTCTTACTTAAATGATAAGTGAGGATGTTACACTGTCTAGCCTCAAGAATGCCTGCTACTTTCTGTTAACTCCGCTAACCCAGTAAAAGATTTCCCTGTACAGGCTCAAGAAATTGCCACGGAACAAGAGAAACAGATATGGCAGTCAAAAGGGGGAATCTTTGACACCCCCTTGCAGATGTGGTTTGGGCCCAATAAGAAACCCACTCCATGGGTCACAAGGCCACTTTCCCCTTCCTAAGGGACCCTTTGAGGTATGACAATTGGACTTTGTCCAAATGCCACCATCTCAAGGATAAATATGTCTTGTAATGATCTGCATGTTCTCACATTGTTTTGAGGCTTTTCCTTGCAGAAGAGCGATGGCTTTAGGCAAATTATTATTGAAAAGAATAAATTCCTGTTTGAGGAATTCCTCCCGAGTTACACAGTGACTGGGGGAACTCAAATCTATTTGTAATGTTTGGCAAATATTGCAGCATTTCCACTGTGCTTACCATCCTCGATCCTCAGGACTGGTAAAACGAATGGCACAACTAGAACTTAATTGGCAGGCTTTCAGAAGCATTTACTCTCGCACGGCCAAAAGCTCTTGTGCTAGTGCTCCTTAATCTTAGATCTATACTTTTTGTAAACATCGGCTGTCTCATTTTGAAATAATAATAAAACAGCCTATGCAATTAGATGAAGAAATATATGAACCAGCTTTTCTTAAGGGATATATTACATTGTTGTCACGGTCTTATTGAGGTACTTAAAGTAAAATGAAAGATTGGTAGCTGATTCTTTCACAGAGCTCCCAGAAGTTAAGGATTTTGGACTGCAACCTGAAGAATTTATTTATTGAAAGAGACATCAAATAAGACTGTTTGCAGCCCTGTTGAAAAAGACCAAACCAGGAGGAGAAGAAGTCGACATCTATTGTAGACAGCTGTCCGAAGACTCCGGACCAGGCCTGTATTCCCAACCTTGTATCTCCTCATTTAAACATTTGTTGTGCTTAAACTGTATACCTATATTTTATCATTTGTTTGAAATGCTATCATACTTAAAGTGATTAATTTGGAACAGAGTGGCCTTGAAGGCCAGGAATTTATCGAGTAACTCCTAATGGAACTCAATGGTTATGTGGAACAAATCTTTGGCCTTGGCTACTGCCTGGATGGCTAAAACACTGTACCTTGAGTTCCTTTAAAAGCAGGGAAGGAGTCAGGCTGAGTTAAAACCTGTTGCCAACCTCCCTCTCTTTAAGGCCAGATGGGCTTGTTCAGTTCTCCCCTGGTATGGCTATATTTGCAACTATATGTGTTTCTTCTTTGGGGCTAAAAGATGTCATTACATATGGAAGATCTGACTAAATTTACTCAAGAAGCCCTTAATGATCGTCAAGCAGGAATAGTCTTATTAAATACTGAAATGCCTTTAATGAGAAGGCCTGTCCTTCAAAACAGAATGGCTTTAGATATTCTTACTGCATCCCAAGATGGTACATACACAGTCATTCAGACTGGATGCTGTGCTTTTATACCTGATGAGTCTTCCAATGTGTCATCTCTGCTAAAGCACATGAAGAAGCAAGTGGATGCCTTATGCGATCCGACTCCCAGTCCTGAATTATTTGGTTGACCCTTTTCAGTATCAGGTCCCTTTTTCGATCCAGATTGGAATTCCTATTTCTATTATTTATTGGAATCCTTGTACTGTTCATAATATTCAAACTAATTGTTGTTTTCTTTACTCAGTGTTGTAAGAGTAGCATACGAACTAGAGTAATGATTGCTCGACGGCTTGAGATGGTTGATCTGTCTTATAACCCTGGACAAATTTCCTTTTCTGATAGGGACTATGACTAAGAATTCATTTCAGACTAATCCTTTTAAAAATGCTGAGTTATTATTGTTACTGTACTTGTTCTAGAATCATATACAATGTAAATGTGAAGTGTCATAGAAAAGCACATATACAATGTTTGCGCAACAATCTAAAATTAATTGGAAATTACATGACATATGAAATGCTTCCACTGTTAATATATATATAACTCTATGCTTGTCCACTGTTTCCCCAACGTGGACAACTAGGCAAATAAATGAAATAAAAGCCTAACACCGAGGGACATGAGGGACCCAGGGCAGGCAGCAACCACCCTGGCGCCGAGGGACAACATTTTGATCATCAATGCTTTCTATCAAAAGATTAGAGATCAAAAGGGGGAAATGACAAATAAAAATGGCAAGTAATAGGATATATTGGAATATATGAGGAAGCCATTTGCTATAAACCTAATTCGGCCTGAGCTTGTCTTTCCAAAAGGGCCTGACCGAGGCCGTCGAGCATGCATTGTATATCTGCTTTAGAGATTCCCTGTGGCAAGAGCAAAGGCCCTTGAGATAAAGGTGCAACTTCTCTCCCTCTCCCAACGTTGGCATCTCCTTAAAGATTAAGCATCTTTCTTTAGTCTGGGAACCGATTGCAGCGCTCATCTGTGACCCCCCCAGCCCGAGGCAACACACCTGCCACCCCGCGGCGTTCACTGAGACAGCAGACCTATCTGCCATTTCCATCGATCGCTGTGCTGACAGAGCAGCCTCGTGACTATTGTAAAAGGGACATTTCAATCATATGTGAAACATACTCTTTGAGGGTATATAACCACCCTGTATACCCCTACTTCTTTGGAGTGCTCTGTTCCTTTGTGGAAAGACTCTCCCAGGTTATAATCCTAAGATTTAAGCTCAAAATAAACTCACCCAAATTTTCATTTATAGATTGGTTATGGATTATTTTCGTTGACATATGTTTGTTCTTTTCTGATCTTTACTGATCTGTGGACACAAACAGCTATATCGGGCACATATTTGCTGAAGAAGAGTGTGGTGAGAGTTAGGACAGGTATCCAAGGCAGTCTGAGGCTTCAATTCAGGTTTGTTGTCTTAAATACCTGTGATATTGTTATTTATGAGAAATATATATTTGGTCATCTGCATATATATTTCTTATATGTATGTGGTTTTTATCCACAGTTCTTGCCTCACAGGTCCAAAAACCACTGGAATTTCCTAAGTGTTGAGAGTGACAAAGGTGTCTTTTGTTATGTGAATGAGGTGACTTTGGGAAGCACCCAAGGGTGGGGGCTGGATGCCAGGAGAACCAGCCGTGTGATCAGAGGATTGGACCTTTCAGTCCCATCTTCCCTTCTGATTTCCGGGAAGGGGATAGGGGCTTGAGGTTGACTTAGCTGTCAATGGCCAATGACCTAGCCGATCAAGACTACGTAATGAAGCCTCTGTAAAAACTCAAAAGGACAGCTCGCCAACATTTTTCAGAGAGCTTCCACAATGGAGCCCCAGAACACTTCCACATGCCACCATGCTGGGCCCCAAGCTCCACAAGGACAAAGGCTCCTTTGTTCAGGACCTCGCCCTGTGTATCTCTTCATCTGGCTGTTGATTTCATATCCTTCAATATCCTTTGTAATAAATTGGTAATCTAATGAGTAAATGGATTTTCTTGAGTTCTCTGAGCTGCTCTAGCAAATTAATCAAACCCAAAGAGGGAGTTGTGGGAACCTCTGATTTATAGCCAATCTATCAGAAGTATAGGTAACAATCTGGACTTGCAATTGGCACCTTGAGCTGGAGGGGGTTGTTGGAACCTCCAGTTTGTAGCCAGCTGGTCAGAAGCACAGGGTAACAACCTGGGCTTGTGACTCGCCTCTGAAGTGGAGGGCAGTCTTGTGGGTCTGAATGCTTTCCCTGGGGAACCTACTTTTATATCTGGATAGTGTCAGGATTGACTTGAATTCTTGGACACCCTGCTGGCATCTGAGAACTGCTTGTTGGAGGTGTGAGGGAACCCCTCCACACACGTTGAAACTGGGAGCAGAAACCCCTTTGCAACACCTTTGATAAAATCTGTTATTTCCTACCTTGGAAGTATATGCAAATAGCCAATAAATATGAAAAGGTGCCCAACATTACTAGTTATCAGGGAAATGCAAGTTAAAATCACAATGAGATATCACTACACATCCACTGGAATGATTAATTTTTTAAAACTGGTATTACTAAGCATTGGAGAGGCTGTGGAGCGACCGGACTATCATCTATTACTGATGGGAAATATAAATTGGTATAAGCATGTTGGAAAATTGACTACTGAAGTAAACGTATTTATTTGCTTTCACCCAGAAATTCTGTAATAACGATTGGGTAGGGGCATAAGAGGGATGCTGGTAATGTCCTGGGTAGTAACTCCAGAGGTGGGTTAACTTTGTAATAATGCATTGCATACATTTATAATTTATGCATTGTTTTGTATTTATGTTATATCCAATAAAAATGTAACTTTTATTACCAAAAACAATAGTAGCCTATATGCAAGGTTTAGATATTTGATCTCCTCAGTTGTCAGCAGGGAGAGCTTTCTTAAAGGTAAGGGCGAAATAGACGCCCTTAATTCTCTAAACCTCAGGGGGACGAAGATTGTGAGTGTGTGTGCAGGACCTCTTTCTTCCTTCTTGACCTAATTTGGTTTCCTAGAAAGTTGGATGATTTGCTCACAATTTGTGCTCTGCTGCAAGGAGTACATTGCTTAGATATACTTTCACAGTTTTAAGATCTTTTAACTCCTTTTACCCATAGTGGAATTAACCTGAGGACTTGGCCACAGAATTAAGTGAAATGTGGCAGGTCTCTCTATAATAATCAAGTCTCTTTTGGTAGCAAGTGGCAAAAACTCAATTCAAACTTTGGGTTCCTAACGTTTGGAAATTTATTGGTTTATGGAACTGTGAAGATGTAGTTCACAGATGTACTTTTAGCTTTAAGCCTTAACTGGCTACAAATAATCTTACCAAGACACTGTCTCTGAGCTCTGCCTTCCTCTGTATTAGCTTTGGTCTCGGCTAGTCATTTCCCTCAAAGTGCCAACAAATTAGCTACAGGTGGCTCTAGGATTATACCATCCACGTAGCTAGTGATCCCAAGGGGAAAAGCACGTCTCTTTCATGATAGTTCCAGCAAAAGTTCCAGGAAGGGCTGAACGGTCAGGCTTGGGTCACCCGCACATTTCCTGAATCAATCACCGTGGCTAGGAAGTTCTGATACTATGACTAGACAGGCGTGGGTCATATGGAAACCCTGAGGTTGCGATGGGGAGGGGTGATAGAGTGGATCACCCACAAGAAAGAAACTTTAACAACAAAAAAAGGGAGGGTTAGGGAAAGTATGGAGGGCAGGCATAGTAAAACCACCACAATCTACTACCTTTCCTGAGAGAGTTAGCTTGTGGGCACTCATCCCATAGTCCTGTATCCTGCAGTGGTGATTTCACTGGCCCATAGCTACCTAAACCAAAAGCAGGAAGGGAGAGTGTTTCAACGTGGGAATGTGGTAAAAGAATCCCCAGTCCTCTGTTAGGTTCCGTAAGTATATGACCTTGTTCTGTTAAAGCATTTGGATGTGGTTTTAAAATATGCCCAACAAAATGCCATCCATTGATGTCTCCAGCTAATAAAGAAAATGTTCATGAATTGGTAAGGGGTCAAACTCTTAGTGATTGTGCCATTAGAACCACAGTAGATTCTTTTCAAGAAATTCTCACATCTTATCCTCACCAGGAGAAGCAGCTCTTTGCTACTCAGAGATTAACTTGCCTTTGATGATCCTGATTCCTGTTCTAGTTTTGTGTTGGAATTCTGTTAATTATTTACATTTTTTTAAATTGTGGCATCATTCATATCTCCCTTTACCTTGCCCCTTACATGTTTATTAGCTCAGAGTTAAAAATGGTCATTCAGGTCAGATCAAAAAGATAATTGGGTGTACTCTGTGGCGAACTCTGAGCTCATTTAAACATGGCCACACCGTTCTAGATACTGACACGGAACAGTTGGTTTGCTAGGCACAGGCATGCCTCAGTTATGGAGCTGGTTTACAGTCTTGTATGTTGGAAGCTACAGCTTTCAACATATACAGTCTTGTATATGTTGGAAGAAGCTTACTCACCTGCAGTCTCCCTTTAATTACAGGATCTCCGGGTGGACTGTCTCATTTTGCCAAAAGGCAAGGACCAAGTAGAGGTGAAGAAGAGTTTTATGGTCATGTCAACTTCCTTCCTTCACCAAGAATCTCTTTAAATAAGCCTCAAATTACAGGCTGTTGAGAAAGCCACAATAGTGGATAGTGCCAAGACACCGAGACTAGAGTATTTGGGAGTGTACCATTCATTCAATAAACGTTTATTGAGAACTTGCTATTGGCCAGGCTCTATGCTAGGTACTGATATTACAGTGAACATGAAAGACAAAGTCCCTGACTTTAGAAGGCATTCCAGTGGGGAAGACAGACATAAACAAATACAAGTCATGTGTCCCTTACCAACAGGGATAGAGAAATGCATCATCAGGCGATTTTATCATTGTGCGAACATCTTAAGAGTGTACTTAGACAAACCCAGACGGTATAGCTACATGCCTAGGCTATCGGGTACTAATCTTACGGGATCAGTAGGGAGCGAGTAGCAGTGCCTGCTACTTTTAGACATGGTGGTCAGTGAAAGCTTCTTCAGGGAGGTAACATTTAAGCAGAGACTGAACGAAGTGAGAAAATTAGCTTAGCACTCCTGGCAAAGGAAACAGCAGAGTACAAAAGCCCCAAGGCGGGAGCGCGCTTAGTGCAAGGAAACCACTCCCACTAAATGGGAGAATCACACAAAATGAGGCTGGAGGCCAGAACACAGATCTTGTAGAACACGTGTGGGTTTTGGCTTTTATTCTACACATCATAGTAAGCCACTGGGAAGTAACATGGTTAAGGTACCTTGTGAAAGGATCACTGACAGCTAGGAGCAGAATAGGTGTCTCAGTCAGGGTCCAGCCATGAAAAAAACCCACTCTAGTTATTTCAGGCAGAGGGAATTGTAAGAGTAATAGATGTCAAAAGGAAGAATGGAGTGATATCAAAGATTAGAAGCGCTAAAAATACTTTTGGCTGGAACCCATGGGAGCTGTACCAGCTGCTCTGCCATTTAGAGATGCTGTCGCTGTCATCCTCTATTTACTAGAGAGGTGCCACCCGACCAAGGAAGGAACTGCTAGAGTCAGGAATCACCCTAACTTCACTTCCACTATAGAAATGGCCAGCACTGCCACACTATGGAATCCAGAAGCAGAAAGTTACTTTCTGCCCCCTGCCTTCTGACTTCCTGCTCACACCTCCTGCCAGGAGAGCTTCATCAGAAGTCAGCTTGCATGAGAACCTAGGAAAAGTAATTTACACCCTCTGGACCCCTGGGGTACAGCGGATAAAAAACGGCACGTTGTAGAACTGAGAAATAACTTCTACACAGTCAAGAGGAGAAGCAGGGAAATCAGTGGGATGGTACTGCTATTAACAGCGCAGATGAAAATGATTAAGGCTCGGACTAGATAAGTGGTTGGACTCAATATATCTTTTTGAAGATAAGGCCAAAGAGAACAGTCAAGGATGATTGCAAGGACTTTGGCCTGAGTAAATGGGATAAAGCGTGGTACCGTTTATTAAGATAAGGAACACTGGAGGAGGTGTGCACTGTATCTGTTTGGTGGATGAGGATAAATCAAAAGTTCTATCTAAAGTTAACTTTAAGACGCCTATTATAAATTCAAATAGAGATGAACAGGATGTAGTTGAATACACCCGCTGGAGTTCAGAGGAAAGGGTGGGACCAGAGATGGAATTTAAAACCTTGTCCGACCACCATCCATTGGATTAGACGAGGGTGTGGCCGTGAAAAGAGAAGACATCCACCAAAGACTGAGCCTAGGGCGCTTGAGTACTTAAAGAGGTCTGGAAGGGGAGAAAGGTCTGGAGAAAGGCTCAGGGAGGTAAAAAGTAAACTGGAAGAGTGCAGCGTGATGGAAAACAAGCGACGACAGTGTCTCCGGAAGGTGGCAACAATCCGCTGTGCGACTGCTGCTGAGAGAGTAAGACAAGCAGCGAGGATCACCTCACTGCATGTGCAACTAGGAAGCAGGGAGGAAAACCGGAGCGGAGCGGCCCCCTCTCAGGAGGATTCTGCTGTAAAGGGAAGCAGACAGACGGGTGCAGCTCGCGGGGGACACGTATCGCGGGGAGAACGGTCTGAAAGGACCGGCTCTGACGACGCCAGGCCCCTGCTGGAAACGCCCGCTGGCTGGCCGAGCAGGAGCCGACGTCCCGCCTCCCGGCCTCGGGGACCAGCGCTGGAGGGAACTTCCGACCCCGTCCGTGCGGCCGGAAGTCCAGGCGGGTTCCGGCGGGCCGGGGGCGCGGGGCGCGGGGCGAGGCAGGGGACGTACCGCGGCGCCCCCAGCTCGAGGCAGCCCGGGTGGCGGCGCCAGGCCCCGCCTCCGTCCGTTCGGCCACAGGACAGCCACAAAATGGAGGAGGGAAGCCGAACCCCCTCGAGAGCGTCCCTGCTCGTGGGCCGCTTCCTGCGTCGCGCCCGGTTCCCGTCAGCGCCTCGGCCGCTCGCCCTCCGCGCCCTGGCCCACTTCTCCCGGCGCCTGGTCCCTAGTCCTGCGCCCCGACGACCCCCGCCCACAGCCCACGCGGCCACAGCCCGCACGCGCAGCGCTGCCGTCGGAGCCCGCGGAGGGCGGGGCCGGCGAGCGCCTGCGGGGGCCACGTGGCCCGCGCCGACCAATAGGCGCGCGGATCGGGCCGAGCCCAGCCCCGCCGGGCAGAGGTCTGGCTGCTGGGCTTGGACGTCGGGAGAGCAGAGCGAGCGGCGGAGCACCGAGGGCAGAGCTCGCGTCCGTCCTGCCCGTCGCGACCCGGCGCCACGCCGCTCCTCAGGACAAGGCCATGGAGCACCAAGTCCAGCGGGTTCGCGATGCCTTCCTGTCCGGCCGGTCGCGACCGCTGAGGTTCCGGCTGCAGCAGCTGGAGGCCCTGCGCAGGATGTTGCAGGAGCGCGAGAAGGACATCGTGGCGGCCATCGGCGCCGACCTGCGCAAGGTAGGCGCGCGGCGGCGGAGCCTGCACCCCCGCTCCTGCTACCCCGCTGCAGACCGCGCTCCGCCCGAGCTTTTGCTTGTTAAATTTATTTTTGATTACGCAAGCACTATGCGAGTATTATCTGCAGCAGTTCAGATAAAGCAAAAATTTTCCTGGCCCTCCCTATCCTGCTGCCTTGCTTAGAGCCAGTCCCTGTTGGGCGGATCTGCAGACACGTAGACGTGTGTGTGTCTTCTGGCCTCTGTTTTTCTTCTTTTGTGAATTGCCTTTTATATTCTTGCTTGTTTTCCTGTTGCATTTATGATCCTTTTCCTAATTATTTGTAGGGATTCTTTGTGTGTTCTTCATTTCGGTAATTTGTCAGTTTAATGTATTGGAGATACTTTTCTCCTGTCTGTCTTTTAACTTCGTTAACGGTTTCTTTTGTAGACAGGTTTTTTGGTTGTCGTTGCACTCAAATTTTCCTCCCTGACTTAGTGTTTTTGGTCAGTGCTCTTCAAACTGGCGAATCACCTGGGTATCTTGTTAAAATGCAAATTACGGTTCAGTAGGTCTGGGAGGGCGTCTGAGATTCGAAGTTTCTGACGAGCTCCCAGGTGGTAGCTTGCTGCCTGTTTTGGAAGCACGCTTTGAATTGCAAGGTTTTGGGTAGCGTTTACAGTCTAAATATATTCCCCTGCGTTTTCTAATAATGTTGTTATTACTTTGTTTTTACTTTTTTATTTTCGTTCCAGGGATAACAAGGCCTTGCTCTGGCTTTGAGAGCCTCCCTCACTTCCTCCCAATCAAAGATTATTTTGAGGAGTAGTAGCAACAGTAACTATAAACTTCCCTTTATAGTACTTCCGGTGGAGAGGGGCTGTGATACCAAATAAACAAGATGGGATAATTAAGATCTCAGAGTCTGAGTCCTTCCTTCTACAAGTATCAGATATGTATGTGAGTGTGTGCACATACGGTATTACTAAAGAAGTACAGTAAGTTCCTTGCCCTTGAGAGTTTTAAATTTGATTGGAAAACAAAATAGACATAGAAAAAAATGTGAGTGCTGTTATAAACGAGTGTATTAGGGGTGAAATATTAAGGTACAGGTGAAAAGCATAATTGCTATGATTTATAAAGTGTGATCAGGCAGGCTGTCGTTAATCGGGGAAGTCTTCCTGAAAGAGGTAGTGTTTGAGCCTGAGTTTAAAGTGGCTTGGATCGTTAAAGAAGGATTTAGAGGGATGAAGTTATATTA
Source organism: Equus quagga (assembly GCF_021613505.1). NCBI lineage: Eukaryota > Metazoa > Chordata > Mammalia > Perissodactyla > Equidae > Equus > Equus quagga. Next base: position 58,123,246 of record NC_060277.1, read on the forward strand.
GGGAACTAACAAGTCTTTGTTGAGGGCTTCAAGCTTTTAAAAGGAACCCAAAAGGCACACCAACTAGCCTGATTACGCCCGTTGTCACTGCAGCTGTGCCTGGCCTGAAGTTTCTGACATTCAGGGCTAAGTGTATGATACTCATGCAAGGTTAACTGTGGTTCTCTTATAACAGAGTGAATTCAATGCATACATTCAGGAATTCCTTACTCTTCTTGGGGAGATTGACCTTGTGCTGGAGAAGCTTCCTGAATGGGTTAAGGCTACACCAGCTAAGAAGAACATGCTCATCATGCTGGATGAGGCCTACATTCAGCCAGAGCCACTGGGAGTTGTACTGATTATTGGAGCTTGGAACTACCCCCTTGTTCTCCTCATTCAACCTCTGATAGGAGCCATTGCTGCAGGTCTGATGTCAGCTTACATCTTTATACCTTTTTAGAGGGGCTTATTTTCTCATACTGGTTGTACGTTAACGATAGTGACTAATTAAATGCATTTGCTTTGCTGGTTTGCTCAATACCCCACTAGTGTGTTGAGAATTTATAAATATTATCTTTTTAAATGGCCTCCAGAGGAGATTTGCATGGTGGCTGTTTTTCAAAGCACCTGGGGAATGAACCTGTGGGACTATAAAGGCATAAGTCAACAGGCCCAGGGTTTGGAGTCAGGCGTCCATTTTCTAATGTGGTTTCAGTAGCTGACTCTGGCCTTGAATGAACCATTTGATTCTGTGTGACCAGTTTCTTCATTCACATAAGATCTATGGGAATAATAGAAGCTTGAGTGTGTAGCCAATGCCAAGAGATTAATTTCTCACTTCTGGAGGATCGGGGTCAACAGCTTTATGTTGACAAGCTTGTTTGCCAATAATTGCAGGGAAAACAGGAAAATCCAAGGGTGGAGTGGGAGAAAAGTGAGAGAAAGCTGGAAGAGTCGGGGAGGCTGGCGGAGCCTATTGTCAGTGACCTGAAGGTGAGAACTAAGGAGTTGGCATTTGAGAGAGAAAGTGAGACGAGCTCTTATGCTCATTATGAGAGAGAGCAGAATTAAGAGCTGCAGAGGTAATTGGAGTAGCAGTATTCCCCACATGAACACCGTTTTGGTAGGTATTAAAGTTACTCAGGTATTCAACAGAACCATCTTGCTTTTTTCTTTGTTTAGGAAATGCTGTGATTATGAAGCCTTCTGAAGTAAGTGAAAATACAGCCAAGATCTTGGCTAAGCTGCTCCCTCAGTATTTAGACCAGGTAAGAATGTCTGGACCCCTCGTTGACACGTCTGTTTATTGTGGAGAGCACGCATTTGATCTTCCTACTAGTGCCTGTCACTGAGGGCTGGGGGTCTGTTTGCAGTTTCCTTAAACCTCCAGTAATTGGCTTAATAAAAGTTAAGCTCCAAATCAAACTGTGGAATAACTCAGCTCTTGTGGCTACACAATATATTTAGGCCTATGGCTTCATTGTCACCCTGGCTATTTACAGATCCTTTTCTGCCATTTGGCATTTTGAATTAACCTTTATTTTCCCTAACGTGATTTTAAGTGTATTCTTTTAGTGACTTATTTAATGAGGGACTGATGCCGAGCTGCGTGCTGATGATCTCTTTTGTCTTAATGGGGTGTGGCTGTATGGGAACACTTCTGCTTTTAAAATGGGCATGTTTGTGGCGCTAAAACTACAGGAAAAAAATGGCATCCTGAACCAGAGTATGGACCCTCTCTTGGAGTTAAAGCGCTGGCATTTACGAGTGTCAAAAGCTGAGTCAGGAAAGTGATCTCCTCAGTCATAGAGTGGCTCCTCTCTGTTCAAAGCGGAGGTTCTCGTGCCCCCCTAGAGAGGAAGTGTATATTGCTGTCATGAAATCGGGACTGCTTAGTTCTACACAGGATTGCTTCGGGGGGAGTCTTCATTTGGCTTTCGTTGAAAGACAACTTTACAATATCATAACTGGAGTTGTATGCATTAAAATAATCCAGAGGCCAACTCCAGCTCTTGGAATAATATTGTTCCCTTTGTTGTCTTCTCAGTGCTACAGCAGTCTACAGAACAATTTTGTTCTAATAGCTATGGTTATCCAGTTCATGGTTACTGAGATGTCATGGACTGAGTGGTGTTTGGAACCAGAAGATAGAGGTGGAAGGTCTTACTTTCCACCTCACTGGGGATAAATTCTTCACTATGACTCTGTCCAGGTGGGGAAATAATGCCTGCCCTGCCTCACTTAGCTTGTTGGGGTACCGATCCCATATGCCCTGTAGGTAAGCCTTATGCAAGGTAAAACTTGAAACATTTGTGGGCAGTTGAACTATGAAATGAATGAGAGCTAGTTAGCCCTCCTAATTAACAGGAGATCAAGTGGAAACATGAGTTCCACAGCGAGCTTTTATTTCACTCCCACCCCTCAGAGTCTTTTGAACATCTCCTGCTATCTTCCTTCCTTGCCGTCTGTTCTCTGTCATTGCTTTTCATGCTGTTATTATCCAAGATGTTCTCTTTTATAAAGTTGTTAATAATAGCAGTGTACATAAGGGCTCCGTCCAAAACTCTGTGACTTCTCCCCAGTAACAGGTGAGGAAAGTGAGGCTCAGAGGTGTTCAGTAGCTTGCCAAAGGCCACATAAGCTAGTGACAAAGCCCAGATTTAGTCCAGATCTGACTTCACGAGCAAGTGCTCTCACCTGCTGTGCTTTGCGTACATTGCTTCAGCAGACATGTGCTTGATTCCTGCCATGCACCAAGCCCTGCACTGTGTTGTGTAAAAAGAGAATGTTCAGTTTAAGATACTCAGCTGAGGCCTGTCCTGTGATCCTTGACAGCAGCCACTTTCTGACCAAAATCCTCAACTTGCACAGCCCCCATCTCGCGCATTTTGCTGGTCAAATCCAACCATTTGTTCCCTCTTTTGTGTCTTCGTTGCTGGGCTCATGTGGAAAATGCTGGACTGTCTGGTCAGTTCCACTGTTGGTCGTTGGGTCTCAGATGCCTTGAGACTCTGTTCTCCCCTTGTCCTCCTCCAGTTCCCCCTTCTGACACTATAAGGGCTGATCTCTGTCTTCTGGTTTTCCTGACTATTACATGTTTATGTTGAAGAAATTGCTCACGTTAGACAATAGGATTAATTTGGTGATGCAGGTGTTTATGTTCTTCTTTCTTTAAGGACCTGTATGTTGTTGTTAATGGTGGCGTCGAGGAGACCACAGAACTTCTCAAGCAGCAATTTGACCACATTTTATATACGGGAAACACTATGGTTGGAAAAATTATCATGGAAGCTGCTGCCAAACATCTGACCCCTGTGACTCTTGAACTTGGGGGTAAGAGTCCGTGCTACGTTGACAGAGACTGTGACCTGGATGTCGCCTGCAGGTGAGACTGGCTCTCTGGTTATCAGAGGTTTTCCAGGCTCAGCAGAGACTTTTCCAAACAGGTCGGTGTATCGTCTTTGCACTGGAACCCTGTGCCTCCTGGTTCTGAGAGACGCCATTAAGTGTTGGTGGTTGACGTCCTGAGGAGTGACAGGATTCTTAACTGTCTCTTGGTGCCATAGCCAGAAGAGATGAGCGATAGATCTGGACGCCACATGATTATCCTTAGGTGCTATGAACAATTTCTTTCTGTTATCAGGATTCTAAATTTGGCAAGAAAGTTTACTGTTCTGCTGGTAGGTGATCCACGAAGTAGGTAATCTAGAGTAATAGTATATGTGCCTGATAATATTTAAATGCTCAACAGAAAGGGTGTTGTTATTTTTTTTAGTTGCTTTTTCTCCTCAAATCTCCCCAGCACATAGTTGTATATTTTATTTCATTTCTTTCTTTCTTTCTTTATTATTTTTTATTGAGTTAATGATAGGCTACAATCTTGTGAAATTTCATTTGTACATTATTGTTTGTCAGTCGTGTTGTGGGTGCACCCCTTCACCCTTTGTGCCCACCCCCCAGCCCCCCTTTCCCCTGGTAGCCACTAATCTGTTCTCTTTGTCCCCATGTTTAAATTCCTCATATGAGTGGAGTCATACAGAGATCGTCCTTCTCTAACTGGCTTATTTCACTTAACATAATCCCCTCAAGGTCCATCCATGTTGTTGCAAATGGGACGATTTTGTTCTTTTTTATGGCTGAGTAGTATTCCATTGTATCTATGTACCACATCTTCTTTATCCATTCATCAGTCGATGGGCACTTAGGTTGCTTCCACATCTTGGCTATTGTAGATAATGCTGCAGTGAACATAGAGGTGCATGGGACTTTTGGAATTGCTGATTTCAGGTTCTTTGGATAGATACCCAGTAGTGGGATAGCTGGATCGTACGTTAGTTCTATTTTTAATTTTTTGAGGAATCTCCATACTGTTTTCCATAGTGGCTGCACCAGTTTGCATTCCCACCAGCAGCATATGAGGGTTCCGTTTTCTCCACAACCTCTCCAACATTTGTTACTATTAGTTTTAGTTATTTTTGTCATTCTAATGGGTGGAAGGTGATATCTTAGTGTAGTTTTGATTTGCATTTCCCTGATGATCAGTGATGATGAGCATCTTTTCATGTGCCTATTGGCCATGCGTATATCTTCTTTGGAGAAATGTCTGTTCATTTCTCCTCCCCATTCTTTGATCGGGTTGTTTAATTTTTTGTTGTTGAGTTGTGTGATTTCTTTATATATTATGGATATTAAGCCTTTGTCGGATGGATGACTTGCAAATATTTTTTCCCAGTTAGTGGGTTGTTTTTTTGTTTCAATCCTGTTTTCCTTTGCCTTGAAGAAGCTCTTTAGTCTGATGAAGTCCCATTTGTTTATTCTTTCTGTTGTTTCCCTTGTCTGAGAAGGCATGGTGTCCGAAAAGATCCTTTTAATACTGATGTCAAAGAGTGTTACTGCCTACATTTTCTTCTAAAAGCCTTATGGTCATAGTTGTATATTTTAGTTGTGAGTCCTTCTAGTTGTGGCACGTGGCCCGCCGCCTCAGCATGACCTGATGAGTGGTGCCATGTCTGTGCACAGGATCCGAACTGGTGAAACCCTGGGCTGCCAAAGCAGAGTGCGTGAACTTGACCACTCGGCTGTGGGGCCGGCCCCAAAAAGGGTATTATTTTGATCTCTTAACTGAGTTTCTTTTTTGACAAAACCAGTATTATTCATCTTTTGACTTAGAATAGAATCTTGCTTCTGGGAACTAGAAAACAAAAGGTTTCAGGTTTTCTCTGCTCAATCAAGTTTAGCTACCAGGAAGCACCAAAACCCAGAACTGACTGTGAGCTCAGGGTGGTATGGCTTTCTCTCCTCTTCAGAGATGGGGCGAGGAGGAGGTGTAGGGAGCTAGGCTGGGGTCCAGCTTGGCTTCATAAGTAAAGTCTGCCTGCCAGAACACGAGACCCTCTGTTTGTGACTGTTCAGGTCTTGGACTTTGATCTGTACGTGGGCATGGCTTTCCAAATTGGGGAGGGGCTCCACGTAGAAGAGGCTGGTCTCACAGGCCAGCCGTTGTCCTGCTTTGTTACCTGAACATCCTGCCAGCAGGATCTAAAGCCACCAGGAGAGGTGGAGTCTGTGTGAACGCCTCTCATCCTGCATGTCCTTTTGGTGGGACTGATAGGAGGAAGAGGGTGTCGGGAGGCTGTTTCTCTCTTTTCCTGCAGCAGATAATGGCTTAACTGCTTATAAAGTACTATTTCCCTGGAGCTGGCCTGAGAATTTCCCTGCTGCTTAGAATATTCTACTTCAGTTGGAAAATGCATTCCAAGTTCCAACCAGCTGATTTAGAGATGAGTTTTCACAACATTTTACTTTTTTATAAAGATTACCAAGTAACTCTATGAATGCATGCTAGTTCCAAAACATTCAAACAACACAGAATTATGTAACAAATGAATAGTAGACTGAATTCTGTGGCTCTTCTGCGTTTTTTCCCTTCAGACGCATCGCCTGGGGGAAGTACATGAATTGCGGCCAAACCTGCGTTGCTCCTGACTACATCCTCTGTGAGTCATCCCTCCAGAATCAAATCGTGCAGAAGGTGAAGGAGACCGTGAAGGTTTGTGTGTGGCACATCTCATTCTCTTGGTTTATTGAGATACAGAGTCAAATCGACTGTTTGCAGGCAGCATCCCTGTTCCCTCCTCCCCCGGAAAATTCCAGTGGTCGGTATGACTGAGTTAACTTATTGTCTAATTAAAAATGGTCTGTGCACCTTTCATAGAATGTCTGCTGGGGCAATGTTAGCTTGCTGTTGGACACACTTGGACTGTCTACTTGATTTGTTGATGAAACACGCTTTTAAGCATGTTGTGGCACATGCTTTAAAAAAAATTGTTTGGTGGTTTTGCAAGAATGTTCCCACTCCTTTGAATTCAGTCAGAGGCCCTTTGGCATATTAGCCATTGCTGATTAAGGTTATCAGTTCTTGTGTATGTAGAGAGTTTAGGAAGGCCAAGAGTTTGGAGAAGTGAGTTAATTAAGTACCTGTTTATTGTATATTCTTGACATGCTTATCAATCTTTTAGGGTGTTTAAAGATCTGTAGCAGGGGAATCAAGGAAGGCTGTGTGCTAGTGTCCTAAGCTAAGCCTTGAAGAAATGTAGGATGTGGATTGCACAAAAGGAATGTGATGACTCCGTGTGATACTGAGCACTGGGCTCGCCCTGCTCACCATGATCTGAGCCAATTAATCACAAGTTAGGGATCAGGAAAGGAAGTTTAGACTAGCAGGCTAATTGGAAGACGAGTGACTAATGTCTCAAAAACCCGTCTTCGGTCAGCAACATGGTGGCGTGAGCTCACCCAGGACACTCTCCCCTCCAAATTACAACCAAAAAGAGCAACTGCTTTCCAACCAAAGAAAAAATCCTAATAACAGAAATCGTCACAGTCCCACAGCAGCCAAACGATGGAAGGTGGAAAGGCTGGAGCCCCACTCAGAGGACCTGGAACGGGGTAGGAGAGAAGTTTGCTCCCACCTCTAGAGGCTGGGATCGCTGCCGCGGGTGCGGGAAGCAGCGGGGGAGGGGCCGCGCGTCCGGGATTGTCCAGGACTCCCACCTCCCGAGCAGCAGAAACCCTCTAACAGGGGAAAGCTTTCATGTGGAAGAACCCCAGCAACCCAGGGCCCCAGGAGACCAGAAAGTGAGAGCTGATCCGAATCCAGGTCCGCATGAGTGAGGGTGCCCCTCCTTCCCCAACCCATGCTGCCCGCTGCTATTGTGGCTGGAGGCTCAGAAAACAAGCCTCTTGACCCCCATCTAGTGGCAACAGGCTGTTATTGCAGCCGAATAATCCCATCATGTTGAAAAACCGCTCCTCTACCATCCAGCAATTTATAAAAGCTCCAGTCCAAGAGGAAAACAATAAAAATACAGAAGTAGGTCCTGAGGGCTTGGAAATGGGTAAACTAAGTGAAGATGACTTCAACATAGCTATCCTCAAAATAGTCAATGAGGTAAAGGAAATATAGAGAAACAAGTCAACGAGTTCTGGAGTTACTTCACAAAAGAGATCGAAATTATAAATAAGTATCAATTAGAAATACTAGAGATGAAAAATACAGTGGATCTGATAAAACAGAATATGGATTCGCTGAATGCCCATGTAGACACCATGGAGGAGCAAATTAGCATAATTGAAGATAGACAGGCTGAATGGCTCCACACAGAGGAAGGAAGAGAACTAAGAATTAAAAAACTGAAGAAAATCTGAGACAAATAGCCGACTCACTGAGAAAATGCAACTTAAGAATCATCAGAATTCCTGAGGGTGTGGAAAAGGAAAATGTAGGAGAAAGTGTGTTCAACGAAATAATAGAAGAGAACTTCCCAATCTAGGGATTGAGAGAGAAATGTGTATGGAGGAAGCTTTCAGATCTCCTAGATTTGTCAATGTAAAAAGACCTACTGCAAGGCATATAGTAGTGAAACTGGCAAAAATGAAGGACAAAGAAAGAATACTCAGGGCAGCAAGGCAGAAGAAAATAACTACAAAGGAACCCCTATCAGACTTTCAGCAGATTTCTCCACAGAAACCTTACAAGCTAGGAGAGAATGGAGTGACATATTCAAAACTTTAAAGGATAAAAATCTTCAGCCAGGAATACTCTATCCAGAAAAAATATCCTTCAGATATGAGGGAAAAATTAAGTATTTTCCAGACAGACAAAAGCTAAGGGACTTTGTAGTCACAAGACCTCCACTACAAGAAATCCTCAAGAAGGCTCTCATACCTGAAAAAAGAAAGAAAGGGAGAAAGGGGTCATAAAACGCAGAGTAGGGAGACAAATTGATAGAATTTGAATAGGATAGCAAATATTCAACTATAGCATTAGGATGAAGGGAAGGAAATCACCAAATCATAGATAATCTTAGCACTCTAACCACAAACTCACATCACAAGTTGGAATAAGAGATGAAAATAATAATTTAGGAGGGGAGGAGGAAAGGGACTGAAACAGTCTAGGCTAAGGAAGTAAGAGACCACCAGAAAATGGACTATGTTATACGTGAGATTCTGAATACAAACTCCAGGGTAGCCACTAAACTAAAAAACAGAACAGAGACACAAAACATAAATAAGGAAAAGTCTAAGAAACCCAGTATAAGAAATTGCAGAAGTCAGTGGGTAGGCTAAAACACACAGGATGAGAAACAAAGGAAAACAGGAAAACCGGAAAACGAGCAACAGAATAACAGCATTAAGCCCTCATGCATCAATACTCACCCTCAATGTAAACGGATTGAGCTCACCAATAAAAAGACACAGAGTGGCAAGATCCAACAATTTGTTGCCTCCAGGAAAAACACCTCAGCTCCAAGGACAAGCACAGGCTCAGAGTGAAGGGGTGGAAGACAGTACTCCAAGCTAATAGCAAACAAAAGAAAGCAGGTGTCACAATACTTATATCAGACAAAACAGACTTCAAGATAAGGCAGGTAAAGAGAGACATAGAGGGCTAATATATAATGATCAAAGGGACACTTCATCAAGAAGAAATAACATTTATAAATATCTATGCACCCAACACAGGAGTACCAAAGTTCATAAAGCAACTATTAACAAACCTAAAAGAAGATATCAAAAACAACACAATAATAGTTGGGGACCTCAACACCCCACTCACATCAATGGACAGATCATCCAGACAGAAAATGAACAAAGAAACAGTGGAGCTAAATGAAAAGCTAAAACAGTTGGACGTAATAGACATATATAGAACACTCCATCCAAAAACAGCAGAATACACATTCTTAAGCACGCATGGAACATTCTCAAGGATAGACCATATGTTGGGAAACAAGGCAAATCTCTACAAATTTAAGAGAATTGAAATAATAACAAGCATCTTCTCCACTCATAATGCTATAAAGCTAGAAATTAATTGCAAGAAAAAAGCTGAGAAAGGCACAAGGATGTGGAGACTAAACAATATGCTATTGAAAAAGCAATGGATCATTGAAGAAATTAAATACGAAATCAAAAAATATGTGGAGACAAATGAACATGATAATGTGCCATACCAACGCATATGGGATGCAGCGAAAGCTGTATTAAGAGGAAAATTCATTGCAATTCAGGCACATCTTAACAGACAAGAAAAATCCCAAATCAGCAATCTTAAACTACACCTAACCAAATTAGAGAAAGAAGAACATACAAAGCCCAAAGTCAGCAGAAGGAGAGAAATAATAAAAATCAGAGCAGAGGTAAATTTTATTGAAACAAAAAAGGTGGTAGAAAGGATCAATGAAACAGAGAGCTGGTTCTTTGAGAAGATAGATGAAATTGACAAACCCCTAGCCAGACTTACAAAGAAAAAAAGAGAGAAAGCTCAAATAAACAAAATCAGAAATGAAAGAGGAGAAATAACAACAGACTGCAGAAATACAACAGATGATAAGAGAATACTATGAAAAAACTATATGCCAGCAAAATCGATAACCTAGAGGAAATGGATAAATTCTTGGAATCCTACAATCTCCCAAAGCTCACTCAAGAAGAAGCAGACAATTTGAATAGACCAGTCACAAGGAAAGAGATTGAAACAACAATCAAAAGCATCCCAAAGACTAAAACCCCAGGACCAGATGGCTTTCCAGGGGAATTCTACCAAACTTTCAGAGAGGATTTAATACCTATCCTTTTCAAGCTATTCCAAAAAAATTAGGGAGGCTAACACATTCTACGAGGCTAACATCATGCTGATACCAAAGCCTGACAGGGACACCACGGAAAAAGAGAACTACAGGCCAATATCGCTGATGAACATAGATGCAAAGATTCTCAACAAAATTTTGGCAACCCGAACACGGCAATTCCTCAAAAGGATCATCCATCATGATCAAGTGAGATTCATACCAGGGACACGGGGATGGTTCAACATCCACAAATCAGTGAACGTGATACACCACATCACCAAACTGAGGCATAAAAACCACATGATCATCTCAATAGATGCAGAGAAAACATTTGACAAGATCCAACAGCCATTTATGATAAAAACTCCAAACAAAATGGGCATAGAAGGGGACTACCTCAACATAATAAAGGCCATATACGACAAACCCACAGCCAACATCATACCCAATGGGCAAAAACTGAACGCCATCCCCCTGAAAACAGGAACGAGACAAGGATGCCCTCTCTCACCACTCTTATTTAACATAGTTCTGTAGGTCCTGGCCAGACCAGTCAGGCAAGAAAAAGGAATAAAACGAATCCAAATAGGAGGGGAAGAAGTGACACTCTCGCTGTTTGCAGATGACATGATCTTATATATAGAAAACCCCAAATAATCCATTGGAAAACTTTTAGAAGTAATCAACAACTACAGCAAAGTTGCAGGGTATAAAATCAATGTACATAAATCAGTAGCATTTCTATACTCTGATAATGAACTAACAGAAAAAGAACTGAAGAACACAATACCATTCACAATCGCAACAAAAAGAATAAAATACCTTGGGTGAATTTAACTAAGGAAGTGAAAGACCTATACAACGAAAATTACAAGGCTTTTCTGAAAGAAATGGATGACGACATAAAGAGATGGATTGGAAGAATAAACATAGTTAAAATGTGCATTCTACCTAAAGCAATCTACAGATTCAGCACCATCCCAATCAGAATCCCAATGACGTACTTTACAGAAATAGAACAAAGAATCCTAAAATTCTTATGGGGCAACAAAAGACCCCGAATTGCTAAAGCAATCCTGAGAAAAAAGAACACAGCTGAAGGCATCACAATCCCTGACTTCAAAACATACTACAAAACTACAGTAATCAAAACAGTATGGTACTGGTACAAAAACAGGTGCACAGATCAATGGAACAGAATTGAAAGCCCAGAAATAAAACCACACATCTATGGACAGCTAATCTTTGACAAAGGAACTGAGGGCATACAATGGAGAAAAGAAAGTCTTTTCAACAAATGGTGCTGGGAAAACTGGAAAGCCACATGTAAAAGAATGAAAATTGACCATTCTCTTTCACCAGTCACAAAAATAAACTCAAAATGGTTCAAAGACCTAAAGCTGAGACCTGAAACCATAAGGCTTCTAGAAGAAAATGTAGGCAGTAACACTCTTTGACATCAGTATTAAAAGGATCTTTTCAGACACCATGCCTTCTCAGACAATGGAAACAACAGAAAGAATAAACAAATGGGACTTCATCAGACTAAAGAGCTTCTTCAAGGCAAAGGAAAACAGGATTGAAACAAAAAAACAACCCACTAACTGGGAAAAAAAATTTGCAAGTCATCCATCTGACAAAGGCTTAATATCCATAATATGTAAAGAACTCACACAACTCAACAACAAAAAATTAAACAACCCGATCAAAGAATGGGGAGGAGAAATGAACAGAGATTTCTCCAAAGAAGATATACGCATGGCCAATAGGCACATGAAAAGATGCTCATCGTCGCTGAGCATCAGGGAAATGCAAATCAAAACTACACTAAGATATCACCTTACACCCATTAGAATGACACAAATAACTAAAACTAATAGTAACAAATGTTGGAGAGGTTGTGGAGAAAAAGGAACCCTCATATGCTGCTGGTGGGAATGCAAACTGGTGCAGCCACTATGGAAAACAGTATGGAGATTCCTCAAAAAATTAAAAATAGAACTACCGTACGACCCAGGTATCCCACTACTGAGCATCTATCCAAAGAGGTTGAAGTCAGCAGTTCCAAAAGTCCCATGCACCCCAATGTTCACTGCAGCATTATTTACAACAGCCAAGACATGGAAGCAACCTAAGTGCCCATCAACAGATGACTGGATAAAGAAGACGTGGTATATATATACAAGGGAATACTACTCAGCCGTAAAAAAGAACAAAATCGTCCCATTTGCAACAACATGGATGGACCTTGAGGGAATTATGTTAAGTGAAATAAGCCAGTTAGAGAAGGATGATCTCTGTATGACTCCTCATATGAGGAATTTAAACATGGGGACAAAGAGAACAGATTAGTGGCTACCAGGGGAAAGGGGGGCTGGGGGGTGGGCACAAAGGGTGAAGGGGTGCACCTACAACACGACTAACAGACAATAATGTACAACTGAAATTTCACAAGATTGTAACCTATCATTAATTCAATAAAAAAAAAAAAAACCTCTTCAAAAATTACAGAATCTTGAGGCAGTTATATAGGGAAAATGGGCAGTCAGGGAGGGGATCCAGGATGTTGGTCTCCATGCATGATGGGCTCCAGGCATTAATCAATATATCAAGATATCAAGTAGATATAGTAAGCGGAGGCTGTAAATCAGGAGAGCATGTGAATTTTTTAAAGTTCATGCAGAGCATCGAGTAGTCACACAGGAGGGACTGGGGCTATTTAGCCCAACAAGATGGCTTCACTTTTGCTCACTTACAAGTTCACTGGTAGGAGGGGATCATTAAGCCCCCTGGGTGGAGGAACTTACTGAAACAATCATTGTTCCCTCAACACGTGCTAATTGAGCACAGAAAGGAGGGATCAAGAACAACAAAGAATGACGTGTATGATCAGACAATGAAAGTTGTATCCGGGAAGCTAGGGAAGCCTGGTGCTCCAGGGCGTCACTGGGCATTAGGTGCTGAGGGAGCTGATGTGGGAATTGGACGTTAGTGATGGGACTGAAGATGCCGCCAGACAAGGGGAACATGAAAGGACAACTGGCCAGATCCAGGGAACATGGGACGGCCGAGAGAGAGGTTAAAGATGCCTGGGAGACAGACAGTGCTTGGGAATTGGAAAAGTTGTGCTTAGCTGAGTTGGTGATGAACTCTATCTCAAAGGAATAAGAGCCCCTCTGCCTGCCTTTGAGGAGTTGATACTCTTAACACAGTGGTTCTCGACCAAGATTCACCAGGGAGCCATTTAAGGAAAGTTTCCAGTCCTCCCCTCCGAAGACTGTGCGTCAGTTGGTCTGGCATCTCCAGGTGATTCTAAGGTACACCCAGCATTGGAAACCACTGTTGCTGACTCTGGAGTTAGGGCCCGGGAATGTGCGTTTCAACAAGCCACCTGGGTGATTTTACCAGCCAGACCTGAGGCTGTTTGTGAAGAGTGGATGAACAGTGCTCATTTTGATTTGAGAGTCAATTAAGAGCTTTCAACAAGACGTTGAAGTGATGAGGTAATTCCTTAATTATACATATGTTTTACATAATAATTATTGATTATATGATTTTTGAGGTTCTTTTACCTTGGGTAATTTACCAAAATTGTGTTTTGATCCTTTGAGTGGTTTCCCTATTATCCATGACTGGTGGAATACCAGTCCAGAGAAGATGATAAAACAATGAGATAGCACAAAAGCTCAGCAAACTTTTTCTGTAAAGGATTAGATAGTAAATATCTTAGGCTTTGCAGGCCATAGGGTCTCCATTGCAGTAAGCAATTCACTGCAGGAGGAGAGCAGCCACCGCTGATACTTAAACGGGTGGTGACCCTGACACAGAGCAAGACCTCCCCCTCTGCCTCCTCTCGCATTCAGCCCGCAGGAGGGCCCATAGAGAGACTGCAAGAGAGCCGCGTGAACCCCTGAAACCGTGGAAAATGAGAGATCTCTGTGTGCTTTAATTCTTGCCCTTGACGCTCCAAAAAGCTTAAACTTAGTACTGTTATACTGCTACGAAAGTACTTGGGGGTTGAGGGGTGGTATAAAACCAGATCGATTTTTGGGCGAGTGGATTTTGTGCTTATTACAGAAATTGAAATTTGAATCTTTTGTGACAATTAAATACTATTGTTTTACGTAGGAATTTTATGGAGAAAATATAAAAGAATCTCCTGATTATGAAAGGATCATCAATCTTCGTCACTTTAAGAGGATACTAAGTTTGCTTGAAGGACAAAAGATAGCTTTTGGTGGAGAGACCGATGAAGCCACACGCTATGTAGGTAATGGAAATTCCACCTTCTTGTGGGGAGATGGCAATTTGACAGTGTTTATTGACTATTTACTGACACTAAATAAATGACTACAGATCTTCCTCAACTTACAATGGAGTTATGTCTTGATAAACCCATCGTAAGTTGAAAATATCTGTAAGTGGAAAATGCGTTTAATACACCTAACCTCCCGAGCATCATAGCTTCGCCTCGTCTGCCTTTAACATGCTCGGAACACTGCCATTAGCCTGCAGTTGGGCAAAATCATCTAACACAGAGCCTATTTTATAATTAAGTATGACTATCTCATGTAATTAATTGAATACTGTACCGAAAGTGAAACACACAATGGTCGGTGGGTACAGAATGGTGGGTCACCCTCGTGATGGCGGTGCTGACAAGGAGCTGCGTCTCGCTGCCACTGCCCAGCATCACGGCAGAGCGTCGTACTGGATGTCGCTAGCCCGGGAAAAGGTCAGAATTCAAAATTCAAAGTACGGTTTCTACTGAAGCATCTATAGATCTATAGTGTTTAACAAACCATTAAATACTGCTTTCTGATATACTGCTTTTGCTATAAACTAAAGATGATTTTACATATAGAGAGAGATACACGCGTTTAATAATCCCACCTGTATTATACTAGTTTTTTGTATTTGCACATATTTTATCTAATTTTTTTTTCTAACAACCCTGAGAAGCAGAATAAAACTTTATGGAATTATTTCTAATTTATGGTTGGAAAAATGGCACCAAGAAGGAAATAGCTTAGTCACAATTCCACAACTAGCTGATGGTAGTACTGTTCCCAGAAACAATGTTTTGATCTATTGTGCTTGACCTTGTCGTTTACTTTCTTTTTGTCTTTTTTATTCTTTGCCATGAATATATATTACTTTTGAATTTTAAACACATTTTTCTAAAATAACATATAAGGTGACAGAAGAATTACACACTTCGTTGGCAAAAAGGCTGCCCCAAATAGCTTTACTTATCCCCTTTTATGCCGCACATCACCAAAAACCCAACTTAAAAAAAAACAAAACTTGAAGGACTTAATAAGGAAAAATGTTTTCTCTCATAATGAGCAGTCCTGGGGTACTTCCAGCCTGTTAATTCAGTGGCTTAGTAATACCCTCAAAAATCCCTGATTCTTTCATCTTTCTGTTCTTCCAGCCTCAGCATGATGACTTTGCCCACTTCTAGGCTCATCAGTGGCAAGAGGAAAGGTCTGTCATGGTTGGTTCAAATTAGTTAGGACCTTTCACCTACCGGGAGTCAGGGCCACCTTACCTGAGCACATGGCTGTGCAGAGGAGGGTAGACACCCAAACCCAATCAGTTCTCTGAGCCAGGGAAGCAGCGGGCAGCAGATTTGGGTTAGCACTTGTATACCCCTGGGGTGTGCTAGAAAGAGCCATCCTCTGCCGTGTTGCCAGCATAACCTAGTAGGACACTAAACGAAAAGAGCCAACTTGTTGTCAGATGTCTTCTCTTTTAGTTGATAATCCAGCTTGCTAGGATCATTTTGAGTACCACTAACAGGTGACTTACTTGGCATGGCTGCTGGGACACTGTAGCTTCTTCAGTGTCCATATTGCCCTCTTTTCTTATGACCCTTCCGCATAGTGGATGGAACACTGAACTAAGGGTCAGGGAATCTTGACCATTTAAGTATGTTTTCTTAATCTGCCTAATGGAGTGGAAATAAAGGTCATAAGTGTAAGGAAGCACTTGAATTAAGAAGTGGTGTTGATTTGATCCACAGAAGGGCTCTCAGTGCTTCCAGAAAGGCGTACATATAGCCTCCTGTTCTGAATATGGACATGAATCTGGCTGTGGACAGGGTGAAATATGAGTAGGATGTATCCAAGTGTATCTTCCCCTTGGTTTGCACAAGGATACCTTGATTCACATACTTGGGGACATTTAATTTGCACAGTTCATCCACATACTCAGGGCTTTTTTTTCAGTAGATAATGCTTGGGTGGAAGTAGGAAAGGGATGGATGGGTGACCCAATGGAACAAATGTAAGGTGACAGCTTTGCATTTCTGATTTCTTTAGCATTTTCATTTTGCTCATTTCCCTTTTAGCCCCAACGGTACTTATTGATGTTGATCCTGAAAGCAAGGTGATGCAAGAAGAAATTTTTGGACCAATTCTTCCAATAGTGTCTGTAAAGAATGCAGAGGAGGCCATAAGATTCATAAATGAACGTGAAAAGCCCCTGGCTTTCTATGTATTTTCTCATAACGATAAGGTAAACTTTACAGAGAACAGGTCACTGTCATAAGCCACTGTCATAAATTGTGTTCCTTCTTTGCTGTAAAGCAGATGATGGTTTATTTTGTGTAGCAGCAGAGCACACTGAGAGAGGCTGCACTCAGAGATGGCCATCTTGGGTAATGAGGCCCTAGGGTTATTGCTGTTAGCTTTCCCCTACTCCCTGGGGGTAGAGCCAAGTCCTCAGGGGTGAGAGTCACAAGTTTTTTGACTCACAAACACCTTCTGTACAGTTGGACAACTTGTATGTTCCAGCAAAAGCTTTTCCAACATCAGTCCACAGGGCATCCTGTGTCAGAGTCCCTCTTACCCCGATGCCATTCGCAGCCACTCAGTGGGGCTGCGTGGACAGATCTCTGGCACTGTCATGGAAATGGTTGTGATATCCTGAACCTTAGTTTCTCCAGTTCCATTACTTTGTTGTTAGAGCAGAGGAACCATACCAGCCGGGGGAGGATGTCACACCGTCACACCAGGACGAGCAGCTGCGCCACTTTCTGCGTGGCTCGTTCATTTGCGTGGTTCATTCAAGGTGACTGGCTGCTCCCAAGGGACAGTAGGTGGGCAGGTAGGTTCAGGAGCCCTCTGATGAAAAGGGAAAACTAGAAGGGGAAGATGGGACCAGTCAAGGTCTGAGGAGTTCTCAAACTAGATGTTTTCCGGAGAGCGTCTGGTGGTCACCTACAGGTAGTCGTGTAGCAGCTTCTGGAGCTCGTAGTGCTGTGGAGATAGAGCTGTGTGAAGTGAGACCAGAGGTGGGCTCAGGAAGTAAGGGGTTATTAACAAACAACGGTCTGACATTTTAAATGACCACAGGTAATGTGGTGGACAGGAACCCTGAAGCCTGAAGTCTACTGGCCAGGGTGGAGGTCAGAGGAGAGCACTCCCCAGCAGTGGGTCACCTGCTGTGACCACAGTCCGCTGTTATGCCCACCATGAGAAACTCTCAAGGGCTTGTTGGCAGCAAGGTGAAATGGCATTTACCAGTCAGGTGCTATTGTGCCTATTTGGGTCTTAGGCCAACATTTATTTCTTCAAAAGTAGGATGCTAATCTTAAATACTTTTTGCATTTCATAAAAACTAAATGTCTATTAAGTATGTGCTATAATTTAGAGC
The DNA here is from genome assembly GCF_021613505.1 of Equus quagga. Lineage (NCBI taxonomy): Eukaryota > Metazoa > Chordata > Mammalia > Perissodactyla > Equidae > Equus > Equus quagga. The sequence goes on from NC_060277.1 coordinate 58,141,026, forward strand.
AGAGATGGAGAAATACTAACAATTTTTAAAACCTGGAATATAGACTGAAATTCCCTTGTGGGGGTGGTGGCAGGAAGGCTTGGGCCAGCCTGGTAGCATAGTAGTTAAGTTCACACACTCCACGTCAGCAGCCTGGGGTTCACAGGTTGAGATCTCAGGTGTGGACGTACACACCGCTCATCAAGCCATGCTGTGGTGGTGTCCCACATACAAAATAGAGGAAGACTGGCACAGATGTTAGCTTAGGGCCACTCTTCCTCACCTAAAAAAAAAGGCTTTTGCTGCCATTTGGTGTAGTCCAGCTCTAGGTGGAGGTTGCGTGAACCAGACCAGTCTGGTGCTACTCCTCACAGTACTAGGTGTGCGTCTGAGAAGTTAGATCGTCTGAGTACATATTTGCTAAACTGAAAAACACTTAGATTGTGGGTTGGGCACAGACTCGAGTGGTGGTGCCGACACACACAGCTGGCACGTTCATCCCTCCGGCACACAGCCTGTTTGCGGGTGCTGCTGACACCGAGCCTCTGTTCTGTCCTCAGCTCGTCAAACGGATGATTGAGGGCACATCCAGCGGCGCTGTCACAGTCAACGACGTCATAGTGCACTTCATGCTCAACTCGTTACCCTTTGGAGGAGTGGGTGAGCATTCCTCTCTCCTGTTCATAGCAGACATTTCTGAAGGCCCCATTGTTTCGCGAATCATTTGATTGTCCTCTCCTTAGAGGACACTCAGTTTTCCTGCCACCCCACCAGGCCCTGCTGAGGGGTCTGTGTCTTCTCACCCACTTCCCATCCTTAGTAGCACTTAGCACAGTCTGTAATTATTTTGTTCCTTTCATTGGTTTATTTGTTTATTGTCCTTCTCCCAGATTTAGGGGATATTTTTGGTGAAAAATCACATCTCAAATTCATTGATTAAGGTGCCTCTGTCTTTGCTTTAAGTGAGGTAGTGAATGACAAGTTCATGGTGCCGGGAGCGGACAGCAGCCCAAGGGTTTCTCTTGTCTCTTTGCTCTCTGCTCGGGGTCGTATTAAGTAGTACTCGGTTTCCACCTGTGCTGCTCCCCAGCCCTGTGTGCGGCGAGCGGCCTCTGAACTGTCTCACTGCTTGAGAAGAGCTGGAGAGCCCCCGTGCTCTAGAGAGGACGGGCAGAAAGAAACTCACTCTCCCTGATGCTCTGTGGACATGGCCTGGGCACTGCTGCTCCCTTTGGGCTGGGAGCTGCCTGTCTCTTTTATACCTGAGATGATTGAGCCAACTTTTTATTTTTACTTCGGGGCCTAGGTGGTAGGCTTCTCTATTATCTAGTTAGATATTATAAAATAGCAAATATGTAAAAATTCTCATAGCGAAAAGCAAACAATAAAGCCACTGTCTTAAAAGTTCCTGCTTTATTCTCTCCCTCTGTAATAGCATAAATAAATTACTCCGTAGGAATGCAGTGGCTCAGTTTTGCAGGAACACTTATTCCTGATTAAGGCAAGCTTGTTCCATGGCCAGGAAATCCTGGCCTCCTTCCCATGATTGCCACGTGTCCCTTTCTAGGATGTAACATAACAGCCACCGCTCAGCACCGTGCCCGGCGTATGTGGAGGCCGGGTTGGGATATCATGGGATCCAGGCCGGAGCTGGTGGTGGCTTGGACTAGGATGGTGGCAGAGGAGCTAGTGGAAAGGGAGTGGACATTTTGGGGAGTCAAGCAACAGGATTTGCTGAAGGATTGTGAATGTGTTGCCAGAGGAGAGATGGTGAAGAAGGAAAGGGTAGCTCATGGAATCTGGGCTGGAGTTAGTATTGTAGTGTCGCTGCCCAAACTGTTAAAGGGTTAGATTAGACTCCACTGTCTCTGGCTCCTCAGTCCCCCGCAGGATCCTGGCTCCCACAGCACAGCTGCAGCCAAAGTGACGTCACCAGTGCTGCCGAATGCAAACCTGGTGGCTTGGGTTCAGTCCCTTCTTGCTTGGCTAGGTATCCTTTGGCATCATTGACCATACCCTTTATAACAAAACAAACTATTTTCCCCCTAATTGCAGAAGGAATACAGTCTTTTAAAGAAAACTTTGGAAAGATAGAAGAGTGCAAAAAGTAAAAATTTAATTACCTGTAACTCTAGTATTTAAAGATAACCTCTGGCGTACGTTCTTAAAATTCTTTCTTTGCATATATATGCATACACATATACACAAATAACATGAGTATTTTATTAAAAAATGATATCTATTGTTTTCTACCCTGTATGTGACAATATAGTGTGACGTCTTCCCATGTCAGTATGCTTGCATGTCATGATTTTAGTAACTGCATACTGTTCCATCATAAGAATGCAGCATCTTTGGTTAACTAGGTTCTGGTAATAGGTTTTTTTGATTTCAAGTTTGTTGGTATTAGGATTCTAATATATTTTTGTGTAGTTTCTGATTATTTCCTTAGGAAAAATGTCTAGAAGTATAGTTGCTGTGTTGAAAGGGCTTATACTTTTCCTAAAAAATGAAATGCTTTTTCCTTTTCATCCTAAAAGTAATATAGGCTTTTGGGGGAAAAAAAAAGAAAAGCAAACAAAACACTACAGAAAGTTAAAAGGAAAAATGTAGTAACCTCCCAGGCATAAACACTATTAATATTTTGGCATACAGTTTAGCTTTTTCTTTAAAAATACATATCTTTTGATACATATTGCCAAATTTTCCTTCAGCTTTAGCTGTCACCTAAATGACACACCAGCCATCTGGCCCAGTCCACTGCTTCCTTGACCCCCTGTTGCCCAGGCCTTGTGCCCCGTGCCTTACATGTGTATCCACAGCACACATGGTAGATGAGAGGAAGGGAAAGGCGCAGAGCATGGCTTTTGAGGAGGGCAGAGACTTACACTGGCTTATGGTCACCCAGCTGCATGACCCTGCTGTCCTGGTCCTTGTTACTCTCTAGGAGCTTAGAGGAGGCAAGTGGGTGAGTAGGGCTGTGGATAAATGAAGCCCCAGGGAATGGTGGGAAAAGAACGCACACAGCATTTAGGGTCTGACGATCTGGGCTCACCTTCTGGCTTTGCATTTTTCACCCTGGGCAAGTGCCTGACCCTGCTAAGCTCCCTTCCCTCTCTGGAATTGGGAGTGGGGACACTTCACACAGTGGAGCAGTGGTGAGAATTAACTTAGAGAATGGATTTCCATGCTTGGCATGGTCCTTGGCACCACCACCCCAGAGACCTGTGAATCTTTGCCCTACTTTGGAAAGCGTCCTGTTTGAAAGGGAGATTCGCCTTGCTGGGAATACTGGGAAGAATTTCCTGAAAGTTCAGAGCCACTTGACTGGCCGAGAAGTTAAGTGGGGGCATCCCAGACAGCAGGGAGTACTCTGGGTTTCCTCTGTCAGTGTTTAGACAGAGAAGTAGCTTGTGTCACCTACAGTGGAGCCTATGTTGTCTGTTCTCTTTATTTCAGGTTCAAGTGGGATGGGAGCTTATCATGGAAAACACAGTTTTGATACTTTTTCTCATCAACGTTCCTGTTTATTAAGAAATTTTAAGAGAGAATTTGTTAACAAACTCAGATACCCTCCCAACAGCCAGTCAAAGGTGGACTGGGCCAAATTTGTCTTATTAAAACAGTTCAGCAAAGGAAAACTCGGTCTCCTGTTACTCACTTTCCTGGGCGCTGTGGTGGCTGTGCTGGTCAAGGTAAGTCCCCATAACTCACGAGGCGCCAGTCGTTCTGGTCCTGCCCGAATGGCTACCGGGTGCATTTTCTTTCTCTTGGGAGTTCATCTAATTTTATAAATCAACTCTCTTATATTAACTTCTGGAATCTAAAGGTCAGCGAAGTACAGCCTGCCTGATCGCTGCCTATTTTATAAGTAAAGTCTCGTGGGGGCACAGCCACACCCGGGCTCGGCTGTGGTTTCTGGCGGCTTTTGTGCCTCGGCGCAGACCTGCGTGGCTGCCACAGGGACTGTGTGGTCCACAAAGCCTCAATTATGACAGGAAAAATTTGCCGACGTCTGGGATAAAAGTTTAAAACACTGCAGAACTTGCTTGCAGAATTCTGCGCTTTCTCACCTTCAGATCCTTTTGCTCTTGGTGTTTCCATTTCATTCTTTAATATGCATGAAATGAACATGCCATGGAATGGGGCGGAGAATTCTGTGGTGGACAGTAGTGGTGGTGAAGCAGCTTTTTAGTGAAGGAAGCTTGAACGTTCTTCCTCCATAGCTGACTACTATATAAAGTTTGTCTTGGATGATTAGTTATGATAGACATGGCCTGCTAAGAGGCCCCGTGACAGCTGGCTTTTCAAGGCAGCTTGTGTGTCCTAGGGGTGAAGGAAAAAATCCAAGATAATGAAGCTTTAGATGGAACCGGGGGAGGTGACTGTGTCCTTGGAGCTCTCTGCCAGCCAACTGAGGAAATACATTGAAAACACTGACATTATCTGTGAAGACAGGCTTGGAGGAGAGACAAGATTCAAGCATTTAATGGAAATAACTGTGTTTATAGCTGTATTTTGTTTAAAATGTGAAAGGGGGCTGGCTCATCTTACAGTATCACAGCTTCAGAAGAATTGGAGCTATCAATTACATTTGAAATCATTTGGGTTTTCTCAGAAATACCAAGCTGTGCTGAGGAGAAAGGCCCTGTTGATTTTTCTGGCAGTTCACAGACTGTGTTGTCCAATGAACAGCAGGTTTCAAGCCCCAGCTTTGTTAAGAGTGAGGTAGGAACTCTTTGTTTTGTTTCTATGTACAGAGTTGGCCAAGTTGCGGTATGTTTTCTTTTAGTTGTTTGTTTTTCTATAGTTGGAGGCTTAGGGGCTCTTGTAAAAAGAATACTTAACGTATTTGTCTCCAGACATTTTTTTGAGCTTTGGCCCAGAGTATCAGAGTGTTAAAACTTATCCACAATTTTAAAAGGGTGAGGTTGGGTTGCTGGAATCTTCGAAAATGTGGAGAGGTAGTGGCCCAGCCGGATCCGGGTGAAGCATACGTCCTTTCTAGAAAAAGGACAGACACACACGTACCTCCTTCCTCTTCCCCACCTGTTCAGTTCTCCTGGAGGAAGCGCCAGCCAACCAGTTCTCCATTTAGACACTGAACTCAGTTAAGTTCCATAATTGGAGAATAATCTTCTAAAAATCTCCAAGTCATTTTTTGTTTTGTTTTGAGTTGTTTTGCTTTCAAAGGGAAGTTTGACTTTAGAATTCATCATAGCAAACTTAGGGAATCAAAGCATAGTGTACAGTTTGGGGACTCTGTGTTCTCGCTTCCACATCTGCCTGGGGCCTGAGGCGTGCTTGGGTCTCGTCATTATCTGCCTATCTTGCTCTTTCCCAAAAGGGTTTGGCAGACAAATCTTTCTCTATTAGGGTCTAGAGAAACAGCACTGTATAGAAACGTTTAGCTGGGAAGAAGAACATGTAGCTTTGATTCTTGGCTCTGAGATGGATTTAATTATGACTTTGGGCAGGGCCTTTTCTGAGCTCGTCCTGGGGCCTCAGCCGCTCGTGTGTAGGATGAGGGAGCGGGCATCAGTGAGGCGCAGGTCACTTTCAGCTCTGCCTCTCAGGTCTGTTCGTCTGGGCTGGCGTGTCAGCTGTTCAGGTTGTTTGCACATTGGATTCAGGATGAGACTAGGTAAAGTCTTAGTTTTCTTTTCCTCTTTCCTGCTTCTCTGCTCTTCTCTCTGAGCTTTTATCTTCTTTTTATCAAACCACCTTTTATTTTAAGTAATTTGCTTGAGGAATCCTTATTTATTGTAATTGCAAACATTTTTTTGAACTTGCTTTTCTGCACTTAGTAGTTATTTTGTTATATGCTTGAGTTTGATTTTATTAATTCACTAGAATTAGAATGGAATTGGAACATTTTTAAAAGGGAAGTTGAAAGCAGTGATTATCAATCTAAAAGGAGCGTGTCAGAATCTCAGCGTGGGGAGGAGTTTCTCTCTGCATTTAAAAAATACATATACACGTACACAAAAAGTTCCAAGAAAGCTTAATATGAGCTTCAGAAAGCATCGTCGGGGTTATGGGTTTAAAAAAGTTGAGAAATATAAAAGCTTAAAATAATCACCGTCATTAGGCCTTTGAAAATTAGGTCTGATGTTTGAACCCTGAGGGCGTGCAGCGCTTCCAGCCTCAGTAGGCATGGACTCAACTCAGTACGACTTCAGAATTTTAGCAACAAAATCGTTGATCAGTTTTTAGATTTCCTGGAGAACTTCAGCTTCCTATTCTCAGTGCTAGGACAGTAAATGAGTGTTTTCAGTCTCTGCCTCTATTCTGACGTCTCGTTGATATTGGACAGAATACCACCTCCGTCACCACCCGGATGTTATTGTTGTTTTTGGGAGGAGAGCATAATTATTTATCCTCAGCCCAAACCACGCTTAGACTTCTTAGCACGACATGGGCCTTTTAATACGGTGCATTTAGAGTCTCTTAAGACAGGAGGTGTTTGCGAGAGTCCTGATACTGAGTTCATATTCCAGGGCTGGTTGGGTGGGCTTGTAAACCAGCAGTGTAACCTGGGTCCCTTTCTCTTTCCAGGCTGGATACTTCTGAAGAATGATCCTGTTCAACCTCCTAGTTGCCTCTACTGAATTATTCCTCTGTTAATAGTTAATGAACCAGTAATTTTAAAACCTACCAGAAATAGCAAGAAAATATGCAAATACACTGTAATCAAACCTAAAATTCATTGCCACTCACAATTAAAACTTGCCATTTAAGCCAAATCTCACCGTTCTCCAGTAGTGAGGATACTCAGAGAACCTATTTTAGATTGTGTTACCCAGATCTTAGAGCTCTGGGCTAGGGGAGCGGAATGCATTAGTCTAAACCTGAGCTCCTTGGGGAGGTCCAGGAATCTCGGAACCCGCTTAGTGACTTCTTCCCTCCAGCACCCACCTCCACGGCTGCCCCCAGCACTCTGCGAAGCTTTAAGAGCACTGCTCAGGGTTACAGCAGTCCAGAGAGGTGAGGCTGGATCTTCCCAGCTCCCCTTGAGGTTTGAGGCACTAGAACTGTGGGGGAGGCGTGGGGGGCGGTCCCTGACCCTCATCCGCTGGGACTTGAGAATCTGATCTCCAGGAGTTGGCCCTCCTGTCAGACTTGACACCTCAGCAGTGCTCTTCTCCTTTCTCAGCCATTCTCCATCCTGTCTGTGTTTGGTTTGTGGCAGTCTCTTGTCCCTATCCACAAATGCTTTTTGTGGTTACTCTCACTCAAAGCATCTTATAAATCCTAGGGCTTCCTGAAAGATAGTTGCCAGTTTCATGCAAGTATCATCTGTCATTCTTCCGGTGTAGGAGTTGTAGAATTCTGCATCTTATGAAATCTAACTGGCATTTTGTAAATGCTGTAATGAAAGTACTTATACAATACTTATCCTCTCCCAGGACCCTAAAGTTGCAAGTTAGTCGATCTCCAAAGACAAATCTTTAATGTTCTTATTTCTGTAGTACAATGCAAGTAAATTTCACTTTTTTAAACTTCAGAGAGATCCCTTTCTGAATAAATTCAGCCCACAGAACTTAACACGGGGACATCATTTCCTGTCACAGACAAGAGGCCTTGGATATTCAGGACTTGGGAGCCTGAGAGCTCAGGGGGCCAATGGTGGGACATCTGGAGAAGGACTCTAAGCCACAGCAGGTGACCCCTCAGAAGGGGACCGAGGACGTAAGAAGAGGATCTCCTGAGCGTGCCCAGGACCCTGCGTACTTCGCCAAGTGGGAAGTCCTAAGACGTGGAGTGCAGCCTCCCTGCCGGACGGGGCGCACCCCCACCTTCCGCGCCCCTGGCTTGAAAACACTCGCCCACTCGGGGGGAATGGGATTCACTTTATAGGACATTTAATCAACTTTGTTGAATGAATTTGTTCCATTAATGCTGTCTGAAGTATGTTATGTCTATGTGATTGCACAGGATGTGGTGTCAGGAATTAATCACTAGGCTAATTTAGGAAAAGGCTGCTTAAATTGTGGCTCTCACTCTCAGAATAATCATAAAATATCTTAGACAAAATGTCAATGTGGGATTTTCATTTAGTATAATAAGTTGTACATTATAATTGCTAATTAAACTAAACTACTGGCTTGTCTACTAGTATATACTGCTTCAAAATAAATACATTATATTTGATAAAATTGGTGTGAATTTTAATATTCTTAGTGTGGAATCTCAGATATGCCCTATTGGAGACAATGTTTTGCTCATAAGTTTTCTCCAACTATAAATCCATTTTTCGCCCTTATCCAAGGTGGCATTTGTCAACTTTACGTCATGCTTTCTCGTTTTAAATTCTTAGCCAAGGGGCTGGCCCTGTGGCCGAGTGGTTAAGTTCATGCACTTGGCTTCCGCGGCCCGGGAGTTCGCCAGTTCGGATCCTGGGCGCAGACATGGCACCGCTCATCAGGCCACGCTGAGGTGGCATCCCACATGCCACAACTAGAAGGACCCACAACTAGAGTATGCACTTATGTGCTGGGGCTTTGGGGAGAAGAAGGAACAGAAGATTGGCAACAGATACGAGCTCAGGTGTGAATCTTCAAAACAAAACAACACACACAGACTGTACATTGTTAAGCAAAAACTTGTTAGCCAAGAAGATTTTCTTCAAGCTTTACTTTGCTGTCTTTTGTGGGTTTTTGTTTTTTTTTAAGTACCTATCTGGTAAATAGGTTTATTCTAACTACATCTTCCTATCCCCATTTGCTGATCTAAAACAGGTGTTTCTGTAAGCATATTCATAGAACACTAAGAAGATTTTACACAAGAATTGGTCCCACTACCAATCGTGTCTACCAGGGATTTGTAAAGCACACCAGCATATTCAAGGATCCAAGGCATAGAGGACCTTTGAAGCAAGTGTGTTTCCCAAGGCCACTTACCATGGAGCCTTTTTCCTCAATACCTCTTAACCTTAGACACACTTGCGGAAATGGTGACGTTACTGTTCTGTGCTCTGTACCTAGTTTTGTTTGGGTGCTAGAAGCTCACTAAGGTATTTGTGTCACAGACCAGGTTATAGGCTTCTCCCTTCCTGTAAATGGGAAGCCTGGAATGTCACTGTGGACGCTGAAAACAGCATGGAACTGAATTCCAATAGCATGCAAAACAGGTTTACATTCTGTGCATTATTCTTTCCTATTGGCCTTGATCAATACATCCATTTTGTCTGTCAATGTATTTATAGCTACTGGTGTTGAAAGGACTGTGGCAATGGGAGGCAGACTGCCCTCCACTTTTTTTTTGGTGAGGAGGATTGGCCCTGAGCTAGCGTCTGTGCCAGTCTTCCTCTACTTTCCATGTGGGACGCTGCCACAGCATGGCTTGACGAGTGGTGCTAGGTCTGCGCCCGGGATCCGAACCTATGAACCCCGGGCCACCGAAGCAGAGCGTGCAAAGTTAACCACTACACTACTGAGCCGGTCCCCGCCCTCCACTTTTGATGGTGGTGTGTGGCCTGATTCAGCATGGAGCCTGAAAATGCTCACTCACCAGTCCCAGGCCTCAAAGCAAAGCATGCTCACATTTGGATCAGCATCGAATTTGTGAGGCTGTGTGGCCAACTGATCTGGGTTTTGCTGCCCTTCTTTATAGCATATCACTCCTTTAAGAACAAGTGTTTCTCAAGGTCTGTGTCAAGTGGAAATGCCGATGGGTGGGAGGGGAGGTGAAGAAGGGTCTGTGGACAGCTACCACTCCCTTGTCCAGGTTTCACAGCACCTGTATCTGCAGGGGCACGTGGGGCCGGGAGCAGATGGGGGTCGCAGCGAACGGGACTGCCCAGACAGGGCCTGCCAGGCCCCTTTGCAGAACTTCCCAGAGGCTTTGTGAACAGACCTCGGCAGCAGACTCTGCTTAGGAAGTATGTAATTTTTAATGTAACAGTGGTTTTGCAGTTTTATTTTGGTTGGAAATCTCCAGTGTAAAGCTGTTGACAGTATTGAATAATAGTAGCCATTCCAGGATTCTCACTCAGTCAGCGGATGTCTTCTCGGGGGAGCAGTCCAGGTCACAGGTGAGAGAGCGGATTTGCCCACGGCAGAATTGTCCGTCTGCACGATTCAGACCCCTCATGTCACATGAGGTGCTGGCTGAAGGTGTCGAGGAGCGGTCCAAGGCGCCCACCTGCCCTGGATCCCGTCACTGCTTTTGTAGGGTGGGCCCGTGTGTGGGTGGTGGGACAGCCACTCCTGGCTTCCCTTCTGTCTCCAAGCTGCTTTGCTAGTGCCTGGTGGCCAGGACCCTGATGACGAGCCCCACGGCCAGCGTGGCTGACGCTGCCCCCAGAGCAGCCCCACGGCGAAGGGCCAACTGTTTCACTGACAGTCTGCTGGCAGGAGCTGAAAGGGCATGAGCTGCTTCTGGAGTCCTGAAGAGGTCTAAATGGCACCCAGGCCTTGAGTACGTTGTCAGAGTAACGCCAGGGGAGCCACTCATAGCCACTGCAGAGGCAAACAGGAACAAACTCAGCAGGACTGGGGGCTGAGTGGGAAGAGCTGTGGCCGTGGAATCAGGAGGCCCAGCTGCATTCGTTACACTGCGTGCCTGGTTAATTGACCTCTGCACCTTACAGCGGAAAATGCCTGTACAATCGAAACAAGCCTGCCTGCTCTACTCGACAGCAGGACCGGCGGAGGGAACTCTGTGGGAGAGCATCTTAGACTGGGAATTTGATGTATAGATAAAGGTCCTCCTAAGGTCAGGTGAGGCATGTTCCCGTCTGAGCCTGTCCTTGAGGTGGCATATGACATCAGACGTAACTCAGTAGGACTTCAGAGCACATGTTAAATGCTTAGTCGACCGTGCCTGGCCTTCCCTCGTGACTGTTTTAGTCGCCTGGCTCACTGCAGCACCGGTCAGGCGTAGCCCAGGATGCAGCGAGGCCACTGAGAGAACTAGGGGCCTGGTGTGCTGTACAGGTGGGCCTGGCGCTCAGCACCGAGTCGGGGCAGGAGGCTCCTGAGCTGGGGCCATGACTCATGATATAAACGCTGGGCTGCTGTCTGTCTCGTGGGGTGCACAGAGGTAGACCGGGGAAGTAACCCCACCCCAGTTAGTCAGGCCAGGCTGACCCGCCTGGGCTGACAGCTGAGGGCCAGACCTCAACTCAGCCTTGCTTCCTCATTCGAGAATGGACACGGCTCACAGCCTCACGAGGCTAAGGGTGTGAAGTACTTTGTGCAGGCCTGTTACATAGTAGATATTGGTGGTGTGTTGCCGGCACGTAGGACATTTTCATGCTGAGAGGAAGAAAGGCAGCTGGGGCTCGCATGGTTCCCAACTGCTTAGGCACACTGGCAGCCAGGAGCCACGTGCCGCTGGCATCTGTGTGTGCCCAGCAGCAGCACCCTGACGGCGTTACCTGAAGAGACCGCAGCGTCCTCAGGCCCGGGGCAGGGGGCCACGCGTGCAGTGTCCACCGTGCTCTCAGCGCTCTGCTGCTGCAGCCCCGCGTGTTTCTGAGCCTAAAGGAGAAAGCTGGCCAGGTCAGCCTGCAGCCCTCTCGTTCCCCACTGGCTCCATCTCCGCCCTGCCTTGAAAACGTGGCACGCCAAAGCAGAACGTATTCTTAGTTTTAGAGGAGCTTTAAAGTGGTGCTGTTTTAAATCTATATTTATCCATTTTAGATGCCAGGAGGACTTGACCCACACACAAAGACAAAACCATACCCTGCTGGGATTCAGGTCTTTGACAGGACGTTCCCCTCTGCGCTCTGCCTTCAGACTAAGCTGTGCCTTTACTGTGTCTGAAAAGCAGATGCTGGCCTGCCCTGTTTAAAGGCTTCATCCAAGAGGATGGTGGCCAGAGTGATGCTATTCTCTCTGCCAGGGTCACAGTGCACTCTCGGGGGCTCGTCTGGGTTCAGGCTGGATTGACTGAGCTCCTTGCTTTTGTGTGGTTTGCAGCAGTGGGGCTGGCTCAGGAAGGTCTGGGTGTACGTTTCTCTGCTGCTTATACCGGCACTGTCTGGGGCCAAAGGACAATGACAGGAGTAGCTGTTGAGGCCGAGGTGGCCCCTCGGTGACTGCGCATGCGCAGCTTCTACCACAGCTCCCTGCTGCTGGGGCCCGCCGTCTCTGGGCCTTTCTGCGGAGCGGTCGCTCCGGGCCAGGGGCTGCTGGCTCACCTCCTCCGCAGCCAGCTTCCAGTTCATGCGGGCAGTGTAGACAATGAAAGCAGCAGCTGCCAGGAGGACACAGGCCAGCATGCCCAGCCAGAGGCCTGAAGGAGACAAGTGACACTGGGGAGAGTGACCCGTGACCACCCAGGCCTCTCCCGACTTTTCCTCACACACATACCCATGATTCTCATTCCGACCACAAAGGTCAGAACGATGCCTAGCGGGAGGCCGACGATGTAATTCGTGATCGCATTCACGACGGCTCCGAAGGCCTGCTTGCCGCTTCCTCTCAGGATTCCGCCATAGACACACTGGGAGGGGAAGCAGGGGGTGAGCGGTCAGTAAGGAGGAGGCTGAGGGCGGGTCTCGTGCCGCAGCCACTTCTCCCGGCAGCGCCCCCTGCAGGGCCTCACTCAACCCCACACCCCGAGGAGGAGTGTTCTTATGCCCCTTCCTTCCAGGAAGAGACCCCCGTCAGAGAGGTCAGCTCACTTGCCCAGTGTCACACAAGAGTAGCTATGCTTTGAACACAACTCCAGAGGCCCATCTTTACCTCCTCACCGTTATTGCCTCACTAGAAAGTAAAGGTAAAACTGGTGACCAAAAACCAGCCAATCTGGGAAATTGGACTAACTTCGCACGGAGATGTCATGTGCTGGTTTCCTACTGCTGCTGTGGCAGATTACTGCAAACTTAGTGGCTTAAAACAAGACGTGTTTATTATTTTACACTTCTGGAGATTAGAAGTCCAAAATGGATTTCAATGAGCTAAAGTCAGGTCTGGGTCCTTTTGGAGGCCCCAGGGGAGAATCTGTTTCCTTGCCTTTTCCAGCCTCTGGAGGCTGCCTGCATTCCTTGGCTCGTGGCCCCCATGGAGCAGTGGGATCACTCCAACCTCTGCTTCTGTCTCCACATCTTCTCTGACTCCTTGCCTCTCTCTCACTTATCAGGACCCTTGTGATTACATTCTGATTCTAAAATACATATGGAAATGCAAACAATCTAGAAGAGCCAAGGCAACTTTGAAAAAAAAGAGAGAGAACAAAGTTGGAAGATTCATACTAACTGATTTCAAAACTCACTATAAAGCTACACTAATTAAGACATGGTGGTATGGGCATAGGGTAGGCATATAAATCAATGGAACAGAATTGTGAATCCAGAAATAAACCACTACATTTATGATCAATTGATTTTTGACACAGGCAAGAAAATTCACTGGGGAGAAGAGAGCCTTTCACACACCAACCAATAGTGCTGGGGCAACTGGACATCCATATGCAAAAAAGTAAACTTAGACCCTTGCCTCATACCATACACAAAAATTAATTCAAAATGAATCATAAATCTTAGAGCTAAAACTAGAAAACTTCTAGAAGAAAACATAGGAGAAAATCTTTGTGACCTTGGGTTAGGCAAAGAGTTCCTATATATGACAGCAAAAGCATGAGCCATAACTGAAAAGAAATTGAGAATTAGACTACATTAAAAGCGCTGATTTTTGCAGCTCGAAAGATACCAGTAAGAAAATGAAAGAGAAGCCACAGGCTGAGCTTGCAAATCACATATCTGAAAAAGGACTTGTATGTAGAACATATAAAGAATTCTCACAACTCAGTAATAAGAAGGTAAGTGTTAGGGGTTGAATTGTATCCTCCAAAAAGGTGTTGCGGTCCCAGCCCCCAGTACCTGTGCATGTGACCTTGATTGGAAATAGGGTCTTTGCAGATGGATCAAGTTGAGATGAGATCGTTAGGGTGGGCCCTAACCCAGTATGACTTGTTTCCTCATAAAAAGGGGAAATGTGAACACGTAGACACGCACGGAGGGAAGATGATGTGAAGAGACATGGGGAGAAGATGGCCATCTATGAGCCGAGAGCAATCCTGAGGCCGCCAGAAGCTGGGGGAGAAGCCTGGCACAGATCCTTCCCCAATGCCTTGAGAGGAAGGCTGGGCCTGCCAACACCTTGATTTAGGACTTCTGGTCTCCAGAACTGTGAGACACTGAACTTCTATTTAAAGATGCTCAGTTTTTGTTACTTTGTTACAGCAGCCTTAGCAAGCTAATAGGACAAGCAGCTCAATATTTCAAGTGAGCAAAAGACTGGAATAGACATTTCACTAAAGAAGACATACAAACGGATAATAAGCACACAAAAAGGGGCTCAACATTAGTCATTGGAGAAATGCATATTAAAACCACAATGAGATACCAGTATAGGCCCACTAAGATGGCTGTCATAAAAATGAGAAACAATCCCAGAAAGTTACTTTGTGGATATCAGTAAACTGATTCTAAAGTTTATGTGGAAAGGCAAAAGACCCCAAATAGCCAACACGATACTGAAGGAGAACAACGTCCGAGGACTGACACTACTCCACTTCGTCTTCACTGGAAAGCTACAGTTGTCAAGACGGTGTGGTATTGGTGAGAGAACAGACAAACAGACCAGCAGAATGGGACGGGGAGCTTGGATACAAACCACACGAATAGTCAACTGATCTTTGACAAAGGTGCAAAGGCAATTCAACGGAGAAAGGGTAGTTATTTTCTAGAAACGGTGCTGGGACAGCTGGACATCCGCATGCAAAAACATGAATCTAGACATAGATTTTACACCTTTCACAAAAGGTAAAGTGGATCAGATATCTAAGTGCAAAATGCCAAATGTAAAACTCCAAGAAGATAATATAGGAGAAAATCTAGGTGACTTTGGGTTTGGTGATGACTTTTTAGATATGATACCAAAAGCACAATCCATGAAAGAAAAAAATTAAGTTGGACTTCATTGAAATTAAAAACATCTGCTCTGTGAAAGACACTGTTAAGAAAATGAGGGCTGGCCTGGTGGCGCAGTGGTTAAGTGCGCATGTTCCGCTTTGGCGGCCCAGGGTTTGCCAGTTCGGATCCTGGGTGTGGACAGGGCACCACTTGGCACGCCATGCTGTGGCAGGCGTCCCACATATAACGTAGAGGAAGATGGGCACAGATGTGAGCTCAGGGCCAGTCTTCCTCAGCAAGAAGAGGAGGATTAGCAGCAGTTGTTAACTCAGGGCTAATCGTCCTCAAAACAAAGAAAAAAAGAAAGAAAGAAAATGAAAAGACAAGCCACAGACTGGGAGAAAATCTTTGCAAAACACATATCTGATAAAGGACTGGTATCCAAAATATAAAAAAATTCTTAAAATATGAGAATAAGAAAACGCCTCAATTTTAAATTAGGCAAAAGATCTGAACAGACACCTCACCAAAGAAGATATACTGATGGCAAATAAGCATATGAAAAGATGCTCCACGTCATATGTCCTCAGGGAATTGCAAATTAAAACAACAGTGAGATACCACCCTACAGACTATGAGAGTGGCTAAAACCCACCACACTGACAATGCCAAACGCTGATGGGGACATGGAGCAACAGGAACTCTTCTTCATCGGTCGTGGGAATGCAAAATGGTACAGCCACTATGGAAGACAGTTAGGCAATTTCTTACAAAGCTAAATAGAGTGTCACCATACTATTCAACAATCATGATCCCAGGTATTTACAGAAAGAGTTGGAAACTATGTCCACACAAAAACCTGCACAAGAATGTTTATGGCTTTATTCACAATTGCCAAAACTTGGAAGCAACCAAGATATCCCTCAATGGATGAATGGACAAACTGGAATACCTAGACAATAAAGCACCAGTGCTGAAAAGAAACGAGCTAGCAAGCCATGAGAAGACACGGAGGAACCTTAAATGCATATTACTGAGTGAAAGAAACCAATCTGAAAAGTCTACATATTGTATAATCCCAACCATAAGACATCCGGAGAAGGCAAAACTGTAGAGACAACAGAAAGATCAGTGATTTCCAGGGGTTGGAGGATGGGGGATGCTGACAGAAGGGAAGAAATGAATGGGTGGCACTCAGAGGGTTTTTATGGCAATGAAATGATTCATATGATACTTTAATGGTAGATACGAGGCACAGGACATTTGCCCAAACCCAAAGAATGTCCAGCACCAGGAGTGGACCCTACTGTGCACTGCTACGCACTTTAGTTAACAATGTGTCAATATTCTTTCCTCACTTTAACAAATGTCCCTCACTGATACAAGATGTAAATAACGGGGGAAACTGAGGGGAGAGAGGGGCCTATGGGAACTTTCTGGATTTGCTGCTCAATTTTTCTCTGAACGTAAAACTGCTCTTAAAAATAAAATCTTTTTTGTTTTTGTTTAAGACAAACAATACCAAGAATTGTCAAGCAAGCGGAAAAACTGGAACTCTCATACGCTGCTGGTGGGAATGTAAAATGGTACAGCTGCTTTGGAAAACAGCTCAGCAGTTTCTTAAAAAGTTAAACATAAACTTATCATTTGACCCAACAATTCAACAACTAGGACTCTACCAAGAGAAATGAAGACACACGTCCATGCAAAGGATTGTACATGAATGTGCCCAGCAGGCGTAACATAACAGCCCAAACCAGCAACAACCCAAATGTGCATCAGCTGGTGAATGGATAAACAAAATGTGTTATTTCCACACTAGGGTCTATTATTTGGCCACAAAAAGGAATGAAGTCCTGAAAAATGCGACAATATGTATGAACCTCAAAATCATTATGCTAAGTGAGAAAAGCAAGTCCCAAATGCTATATATTGTATGATTCCATTTGTATGAAATGTTCAGAAAAGGCAGTGTTCAGAAAGACAGAAAGCGAATCAGTGGGTGGCCTGCGGCTGGCCGTGGGAGCAGGGATTGACTGTAAGAGAGGCTCCAGGAAATTCTGGGAGTGACGGAAATACCCTAAAACCGGTTTGCAGCAATGGTTGCACAACTTGAAATCTACTTAAAATAATTGAATTGTGCACTTAAAATCTGTGAATTTTATGGTATGTAAATTATAACTCAATAAAGGTATAAAAAATACAAAATAAAAATATGCCCATGGGAAACATAAATTAAGAATAATATAAATATTGCCAGGAGGAAAGATGGTAGAATGCAGACACACGAGCGAGAAAGACCTCACAATCGCTAGCTGTGTATTTGCTTCCTCGACAGAGAAGGGCTGCCCACTGGGGGGGAGGCATGCTTAATTCAGGGAGAAATGCAAAGCTGTTCCCAACCTTTAATTGCAAGGATTTCTCAGTTGTGACCTCACCTCAGAGCTAGAGAGAAGATAGGAATAGTGTCCTTAACAATATCCTACGACAAAAGCAATAACAGATCCCATGGGATAGTTTCTTTTATTGTTCTGTGATAAACGCTATGGAGATGATGCCGAAACGCAGCCCAGAGAAAGCGGCTCTGCTGAGGCTAAGAACACTGAGTGCCCAGCTAGATTCAAAGGTGAATCCTGGAATATGCAGTGGACAGGAGAGAGGGCACTGAGTCTTTTGGAGAAGTCCTACATAAATAGAATTTCTCTGAATGGGTTATTTTTTTTATTAGAGTTGATGATAATTATCGTACAGGTGTTTCTGCCCAGGCCGCCGACCCAGCTCACCCTTCTGCAGAGCCATTGGATTCTATGCTACGGATGCCTTCCTGAGGAACTCACAGAACTCAAGATGTAAACTGGAAGACACAGGATTTCAAATTCTACTTTTAAAATGACTTCACTGCTTTTTCATGTCATGCTTTTAACAATTCACACAATTCCAGTCTGCTCTAAATGGGACCTGTCCTTTAGTGACCAAAGGAGCCGAAAATTCAGGACCCTCTGTATTCTGGGTTGACTCACTCCTCGGAAATGTCCCTTTGCTCTGGCAACCGGCTATGGTTGCTGTTGAGTTCCTGACCGGCTGAGGGCATGGGTCACTGCCCAGGGCCCCAGATCCTGAGGAATAAGGAAGGAAAAGATTTGTGAGCTTACACTGGTGCAATTTTTCAGTGTTTGGCTAATCTGTGTTCATCCTTTGGCTTGTTGGAATTGCAGAAGAGAAGGGGAGTCTGTGCTTTGAATAATAATGAAACTAATGTGAGCAAATACGTTGGGCACTAACTCTACAGCTAGCCCTTTACGTGGATTGATGAGCTAATCCTCACAGCCCTGTGAGGCCCCAGGGAGAGCTCATGGACTTGGTGGGGGTCAGGCTACAGATCAGAGCCTGTACTCACACAGATGGCCTCAAATAGATGAAAGACGATATAAATCGGCAAGACCTCGTTCACCAGGTCAATGACTTCTCTGCAGAGAAAACAGGAAAGAAGGTTCATTTGGACCGCTAAGACATGACCACTCTTGGAGGCCCATTTGTATTCCTTCCGTTCTGCCTCCTCCCCCAGATTTTCGGAATAGAGATACTTACCCACACAAACGCAACTGACACCCCTGGCCCTGAGTTTCTGTACATCTATGGGCCACATCTTAAACCCCAGAAGACCCCCCACAATTTTGAACTGCCCTTTGATTAGCATCTTGTCTATGGGAAAGCAAGTGGTGGCGTCCACGGCCCCGGTAGACAAGCACAGATGCTGGCTTCCTCCCACTGAGAGCAAAGTCAAAGCTAGTCCCGCTTCCTGGGGATCCAGCCCCAAGCCTGGCATGTGACGAGTCGCTGAGGACCAGCTGGGAACCACTCTGACATTTCCCAGAAGTCAGTGAAGAAAACTGATTACCTACTCATCATTGGTAAAAATATGCCCCAGTTTATTTTTCACAACACTCAACAGGATGCCCACAACCAGCCAGGCGCCAACTGGAAGAGACAAAAGGAACAACATTTGGCTGACCCCAAGCCGTGGAGGAGCCTAGCTCGGGTCAGTGCAAGTCAACTGAGCCATCCATACCCAGGAGCTTGAAGTCCCTTGCGTTAGGGTCATTCATTTGGACTGAGACATTTTTGCAGTCCCATAGGAAGGACAACATAGAGAATGCCTGTCCTCCTGTGGTTCTCAAAGTGGGGTTCCTGGACCAGCAGCATCAGCATCACCTGGGAACTTGTTAGACATGCAGATTCTCAGGCCCCCGTCTCCAACCTACTGAAGCAGAAACTCTGCTGGGTGGGGCCCAGCGATCTGCGCTTTGACACAGCCCCCCAGGGCATTCCAGTGCAGTCTAAGGCCTGAAAACCCCCACTCTCCACAGACAGCGGATCTGAATCTGTTAGCCTCAGAAAGCAGGGGCACGATGGAGGATGCAAGACTGGTCACTCTGAGGGGTGGGATGGGCAGGGCCCAAGCTCCTGGGGACGCTGTGAGGGCAGGCCTACAGAAGGACCCTGGATGGCTGGAGGAAGAAGCCTGGGGAGGAAGGGCCTTCACAGGGTCACACAAAGGTGAGTGATGGAAACTGGCAAGCTGTCCTCAGGAGAGCCCGAGGCCCCCAGCAGGAGGGGTGGAGTGGGCAAGTGGCACAGCAGGCAAGAGAGATGCTGCTCGGGCAGCTGTCCATGCATCAGCAGGGGCTGTTCTGGGCCAGAGGACAGGTATAGCAGGTTTGGAAGGTAAACTCTTCGGCTCCCACGGCCAGCCCTGCCTCCAATGTGCCAGGCCCTCCCCTGGCCTAGGCCTTGACTTTATACCTTTCCAAGTTCCCCCAGGAGAGGACTCTGCCCACCTGTGCAGAGCACACCTGAGATGGCCGATCGCTTAGCTTGCACAGTATCTGCAGCTCCCAGGGCCGTCCCCACGCGGACACAGACTGCCATGCTGAGTCCCATGGGAATCTGAGATCAGAGATAAGAAGGTGCCATCAGTGGAGCCAGCCTCCTGCCCCTGGGATGGGGTGGGTCCTGAGCCAGGACAGGCCTGGGCTGGAGGTGGAGCAGCCCTTCATCCTGGGCCAAGAAGGAGGAGAGCAGGCAGACAGGATGGATCCCAGGGAGGTGGCATGAGGAGACAGGGGTGTGCACGGCTCCTGATGGCCGGCAGGCGATTCTGAGGTTGGAAGCCGGGGCGAAGAGACTCCAAGCGAGCCACCAATCCGCCCCCACCTGCTCCATCAAACGTCACAGGCACACAGCCTTGCCACCAAAGTCAGCGTGCTGGCAAAAACTCAGGAGTGAATGCATTTTAAAGAGGTGAATGTGATCTTAAGGACACCAGAAAAGCTCCCTGTAAGAAAAAAAATTCTGTGGAAACCATTTTTAAAAATAAAAATCACCTTATAAATTAATTTTGTAAGTACAGATTTCTGTGACTCCCTTGCTTAAAGCTGGCGTCAAAGACTGGCAGGTGCGTATGAGTGACAATGGACAACTCCTGTCTCTGTGGGGAGAGGAGAGGAAATGCCTCCACGGGGTCTGCTGTCACCCAGCGCTCAGCAGCTGGGGTGTGCAGGAATGTGGGCTCACTGCTCAATGCAATTTCCCATTTTTCAAGAAAATTCAAAGGTGAAAATCACATCCAACTTGTGATGTGAAATCTCCCAACTTTAAATGGGAGATTTAACTTTAAATTAATTCAAAAAAATTCTAACATCATGTAAATTCAATATTCCCTTGGCGGAGTGACCGTGGGCTACCTGCGTGTGAGTCTGTCAGGGCCGGGACCTCATGGGCATGGGAGGTCTGGGAGGGCCCCTCAGGAGATGGAGGTGGCCTTTGGGGTGACAGCCTGCCCCTCCTCCTATGACACCGCCAGGCCATCAGGCAGCTGTGCCAGGGCGGAGCGTGTGGTGAAGGTGCCCTGAGGAGCCTCACCATGTAGATTACGGTGGCCACCTCGTAGATGACAGCCTGGGCAGAGAGGTCCAGCACACTGAGCAGGCCTGTGGGAGAGGCACACAGTGAGAGCCTGGCCCTAGGGCCAGCTCAGAGACCCTGGGCTGACAGAATGCCCCTCTGCTTTGGAGGCCAAGGGGCAAATGATTTCGAAGGGCAGATTTGCAACAAAAAATGTTCCCAGTTGGCCTTCAGACTTCCAGGAGAATCCTGCCCAGTTGCTATGGAATTTCCTGCAGGCTGTTCCTCTGCCTGGTCTGTCCTTCAAGACAAGCTCCTCTGCGTATGTGGCATGTGGCATGGTGAGGAAGGGAGAAAACTGGACCAGCACCAGGAAACCCCAGTCCAGGTCTCAGCCCTGCCACTCCGTGCTTCTGCATGGCTCTGGGCAGTCCCTCTGGTTCTCAGGGCTCAGTTTTCTCCTCTGTAAATAGGGACAGGGGGTGGACTGCAAGGGCTCTCAGGGCCATCCCAGTCCTGGCCTTCTGACACTCAGGCCGTTTGAATTCTGTGTGAGTGCTCTGCTGGGTACACATTGCGCCAGGTGAGAGCCCCACACCTGCCAAGCCCGCCCACGCTCGTGCCCCAGGATTTCAATCTCTCCCTCCCTCATTGACCCCCTGGGGTGCCCACTCAGTGCCGGGTGCCCACTCAGTGCCAGTCCCACACTGGGCCGTGCTGGGATCCCGACACAAAAGGCACGGGCCTGCCTTCACAGGGAGCTCACAGCCTGGTGGGGAGCAACAGACCCACCAGGGGCTGGGCTGGTGAACTACCCATCCTGGGGAGGCGGCTTCTGAGCTGGGTGAGCCCCCCACACAGTTCCCCACCCGCACTCTTCCACATACCCATGAGGAAGCTCCCGATCTCGTAGGCCCACCACTCAAGGCATATCATGAGCATGCTGGGGACAGCCAGAGAAAGGAAGGGGCCCCAGTCCTGCAGGCACCGGCTGGACCAGCCTGGGAACGGAAGCCCCAAGAGCTGAGCAGCAGCCCCCCGGGCGTGTCCACCCCTGGGCTCAGCTCACAGCTCCAGGCGCTTGGCATTTTGCACAGGGCATGCCAGCTGGTCCAGTGCTGGTAGGGTGGGAGGGGGATGCAGGGACAGAGCACCAGCTCACCTGGCCCGCCGCACAGGGCGGCTCAGGATGGGAGCCTCGGGCACTGGTGGGGGTCTCCACTCTGCGCCAGACACCACAGGATCTTGGGCAACTAACCCTGCCTTTCTGGGCTCTATTTCCTTAACTGAAAATTTCAGTCCTTATCTTTGCTCTCCTGCCTGAAAGGGTTGTTGGGAGGATGGCATGAGATCAACGATGCCAAAAGGATTCATCCTAAGGTAAACAGGGCTATGCAGACTTGCAGAGGGGTAGGATCACGTGGGACTCCCCCTCCCCCGAATGAGGCCCCAGGGCCCTGAGAGCTGTTCCAGCAACACCTGAAAGGGGAGCCCACAGTCTACAGAGTTGGGTTTCAGGAGGCAGAAAGGCTCGGAACCTGAGGCCCGGGAGTAAACAAGCACGGGTCCAAGTGCAGGCCCCACCATGTACCACCACTGGCATTTTGGGCAAATTACTTAACCCCTCTCCGTCTCGATATCCTCCATATACATAAAATGGGGATAATAAGGTGTTGTGAAGTCTAATTGAGGTTGGGAATGCCAGGCACTCGGCCCACTGCTGACCCCTAGGATTTTCTCCATGTTATCACTCTAATCCCTATCCTGAGATCAGGGAGCCAGGAGCAACCAGAAAGTCCCTGGGCCTATCTCCAGCAGGACTCTGCACCGTGACACGTTAGATGGGGGAACCCCGGGCCTTTGGGATGCAGGTGCTGAGGGGTGGAGCAAAGGAGAGGGGGACCTGAAACAGGGTTCCCCCAAAAGGACTCAAACTGGGCCCTCTGCCTGCCAAAGGAACGCCCTGGGTCCATGTTAGGGGCCCGCCCGGTGCTCATCTGCTCAGCCCCCAAGGCCAGGACAGCCCTCCACACCTGCCCACGTCTCCAGGTGCAGCTTCTTCTGCACAATGTAGAGGAAGAGGAAGATGGTCTGCACGAACTGGGAGATGGTGTTGGCGTAAGCAGAGCCCCTGGGAAGGAGGGAGAGCAGGGCTGGGGCCAATGGCTGACTCTGGCCCTGGCGGGCAGAGAGCAGCTCGCCTGCTTAAGCCAGCATGGGGAGGAAGGGGGCACACGCATGGCTTGGCCAGCACCGCAACCCTGGGATCGGCCTCACCCAGGAGCCATGGGTGCCGCTGGCACCATTACTACAGTGTCCTGAGGCCCACCCTGCCAGGTCCCCACTTTCAGCCTCTCCTCGTGGGCTGGGGCAGGGGTGGGGAGTGGCTCCCCTCTCTGTCCTTGGTGGGGCATCCCCCAGAACCCAAAGGACCAGCAGGCTCCTCTAATTCCCCATGACCTCCCACTTCTGGGTGACACAGCCAGCCTCCACAGTCCTTGTCACAGGTGAGGCAGGGAAGGTGACTGACCTGCCCTGGTCAGGGGTGGGGTGCTCAGTGGGCAGCGCTTCCCAACCGGGCCCCTGAAGCCCACCAGCCCCAGTGCTCACCTTACCCCCAGGCTCAACAGGGAAACCAGGACGTAGTTGGCCAAGCAGTTGATGCAGTTACCCACAACACCACTGAGGACTTGGGGCCAGATGATCCCCTGAAACAAACGAAATCTGGCCTTGCTAAGTGGCGGCAGGAATGAGGGGATGTGTGTAAGCCCGGGCAGGCTGGGGGTTGGAGAGAGGCTGGGGACACGCGGCTCCTCACCGGTGCCTGTGCCAGAGGCCAGGACACATCTCCGGAGGTTCACAGGTGGTGCAGAGAGGGAGAAAGCCCCAGTGTGGGAGAGGGCAGTGTGCTGGGGGATGGGGCCCCCCCTCTAGCCCGGGACCTGTACCTGATTTTGCAAATATTTTGCCAGCAGGCCATAAAGAAAACTCGCCTGTATAAAATAAAACAAACACACACACACAAATAACCAACAAAAAACTACCAAAAAAAAACCACCAGATCAACATTAACAGATATTTCTTGGATACCTGAATTCAGTTACTTCGCCAAAGTATGTCGTGTCTGGGACCCTGCAGGTGGGCTGAAGCCTGTGCAGCCACCTGATGTGTGCCCTGGCCCTGCCCATGGGGGACAAGACCCCTCAGGGCTCCCGCTCTGCCCCAGGGGGAGAGAAGCAGGCAGGCGGGGAATGCTGGCTGTCCCGGCTCTGGCTGCCAGTGACAAAGATCTGCAGGGAATGGCCTTAGACTGAGGGAGCGGTGGGAACAGAGCAGTGCTGGCCCCCAGCAGCCTCTGCTGCGTGGGTTTAAGACCCCACAGGCGAGGTGGGCCCTTCCCTGTCTGGAGGACAGAGGGCCATGTGTGTCAGTGTGTGTGTCGGGAGCACTACACCCGGTCTGTCTGTCTTCTGTCAAAGCCTGGCCCAAGGCCTGCGCCTTCCTACCCCATCCCGTCCCTTAGCCCTCTGCTCTCTTCAGTGGCAACAGTGACTAAGAGTGCAGGGCTGGAACTAGACTGCCCGGGTTCAAATACTGGCTCTGCCTCTCAGGAGCTGTGTGATCTTACGCCAGTTACTTAACTTCACTGGGTCTCAGTTTCCTCATCCATAATGGGGATAATAGTGTGTGTGCGTGTATAGTAATGTGTGTATACTTAATCTTTACACATATATGCAAAGTTAATATTGCAAAGTGCTTATAAAACAGTATTTGTCATACTTAAGCATTCCAAGTGTTAGGTTAGTATTATTAGTCATTATTATTACTATTTGATCAGCAGTTAAATTTTGCAGCAGCATTTTCTGGGAGGGACTTGCTCTATTTGATAAAGGAGTTGCCACAGCGATCTTTCTAAGCTGTTTTCCCTGGCCCAGCCCCAAAGAGCCCTATCTGACAAGATACTACTCCCTTGGTCTGAAGTGCCTGAGCATGGTTGCTAGGGGGACTTGGAGGAGAAAGATCAGCCTTTTCAGGTGGTTCCCATGATACAGAAGAAATCTGGAGCTTACTGGGCCCCAAGAGGTTATGGTACTGGCCTTACGGACAGGTGGGTGAGGCTGGGGTACACCCTGCCAGGCCCTGCATTCACCCTGACCCACCCCTTCCCAGCTCCCTCCTCAGAACTTCAGCCCTGCTGCCATGGAGAATGGGGGGTCCTGCGGTTCCAGAGACAGAAGACAAACTCTGGCTGCATGGCCGTCCCTGACGTGCTGCCAGGCGGTGACGTGTCTCACCAAGCTACAGCAGAGCCAACAGTGCAGCCGTGGACTCGAGCAGATGCACAGACCACTGGGTCAGGTTAGAAATCTCAGAAACTGACCTGAGTAGATACACTGCTTACTTCGTATTTAATAAATTAATGGAGAAAGGCGAGACTATTCAATAATTAGTATTTGGAAAAGTTTGTTAGATAAAGTCTTAAATGTAAAAATAGAACCGTAAAAGGGTTCAAAGAAAATATGGCAAATGTTTATATAATCTTGCAATGGGTTAAGTGTTTTTAAACTCATGAAAGACAGACACAATAAAGGATAGGATTTATGGATCTGTTATATATACATTAAAAATTCTTCAAGTTAAAAATATCAAAAAAATTAAAAGGCAAACGACAAACTGAAAAATGCTTGTGACTTGTATGACAAAGGGTTAAGATGTTTTCCAGCACAAGTTAAATGATTATTTAACATGAGTTAAATGATTAGAAAAAGATTAATCCACTAAAATAAGCGAAGAGTATGGACAGTTCACAGAAGAAAAACAAATGCTCAATACATATATGAAAAAATGTTCAACTGCATTAGCAATAAAATGCATATTAAAACAACTTATTTCTAATTGGAAAAAATGTTTACTAATAATACTCTGTGCTGATGAGAGTGTTGCTAATGGGGGTAGAATTTGTACAAATTGGTATCAAAAGCCACTGACAGAGCAACTCTAATTTTAACAAGACATCTGAAGGAAATCACTACACATGTTCACAAAGATTCTCCTACAAGAATGTTTATCACAATCTTGTTTATAATAGCAACTACTGGGAACAACCTAAATACCTAAGAAAGAGGGATTGGTTAATAAACTACAGCGCTGTGGGGTACTCTGGAGACTTTGAAGCAGATGTTGTACACAGCTGCTTAATCATATCGAGAGACTAATGACATATTTGAAAAGGAAAAAGCAGGTTATAATACAATATACACACATTGGCCCCATTTCAAACTATACGTGTGTGTGTGTTTGAACACACATACCCGTGAATAGAAATGATCCTGAAAAGAGATATTAGCCTCTGTTCTCACTGGGTGGTTTGATTATAGGTGATTTGAAATGTTTCTTCCCTGTGCTTTCCACAATTTCTCCGATACAGGGTTTTCTAATCAGAAAAAAAAGTCATTACTTTTTAAAAGTTCAATCTACCCCGACTGGAATGGGAACTTTTCTCCTGCCCTGTCAGCCAACGTCACGGCACAGTGGGAAGTCGCTGCCGGCTGATGGTTCTCCCCAGCAGACCAGGTGGAAAGGCCCAAAGCCAGAATTGAGGGGAGGATAAGGCCAGCCTCCTCCCAGCCCGGCAGACAGTGGCACTCACCGGCAGTGCTGGGACGAAAATCAGCACATACTCGTGGGTCAGCCTGCAAGAGAACCAGAAACTCCGGAGCCAACCAGGCCCTGCCCTCTGAGACGGGGGCAGGCGCTGCCCCAGGGGCATCCTGGCAGCGCAGGTTTGAGGACAGGCCTTGCCAGCCCCCACACATCTCGGCCAAGACAAGCGGCAGTCAAGGGGTGCTGCTCCCACATGCTGGGAAGGAGCCTGGAGAAGGAGCCCAAGGACACAACCATGGGCCCTCCTGACCAAGGAAATTAACTTCGGAGGGACATCTGGTTTGTAAGGGCAAAAAAAAGGTTATATCTTACCAAGGAATAACCAAATGAAATGCACATAATATAAAATGAGCAAAGTGTTCCCATTAGAGGGGACATTTCCAAAATTAATAATAAACTATAATTTATCAGAAACTGGTTTGTCCTCTTTCTCCTTTTTTGGAATATGGGGTAGTGCATGCTTGATTTCTTCAAAAGCATCTGTGAATCTCCAACTATGTATGTGCTGAGACACAAATGCCAATAATGTGCAAATCTCTTATTTTCTCCTTTCCTCCTAAATTAAAACTGGCCATTTGTCTGCCCCCTGTGGTCACAGCTGGAGAGAGAGAATCCCAAAACCAAACCCTGGAACCGTCCCCAGAGGGGCTGCACTTGTGACCCAGAGAAGCAGGGGGCCTGAGGGGTGGGCTTCTCTGGGGGTTCCCTCCCCAGCTTCCCGGCAGGAGCCAAGCAGTACCTGGACACATCCGGGTCCTGCCTGAAGAGCAGCAGGATCTGCTGGGTGTTGAGGAAGAGCGCCCAGCAGGGGAAGCAGCAGAGGAGGAGCACCAGCACGCCCCTCTGCAGGATGACCCCCACGTGCTTCTTGTTGGGGCTACCAAAGCTCTGCAAAACAGCCGCGCCCGGGCTCAGACCACCCACGCCCTCAGCACTGTCCTCTGTCCTCCGCTGAGCCCGGCCAAGGCCTCGACCTGCTGGTGGTGCCGGTGCTGTGAGAGGCACCCAGCACATGTGGGCACCCGTCAGCACTTCAATAGCAGGCATCCGGCCCCCTCGATCACAGCCTGGGCGGCTCCCTCCCCAGGGCCTCAGCCACTCAGAGATCTAAGGGCAGCTGTTGACAGCACCAGCTCTGCGCCAGGAGCTGCACCGCCTCTGTCCACCTGTTGTCCTCAGGTCTTCAAATGTGCCTCACAGGGAAGGTGTTCCTCCCCCACATCACAGCTAAGGCAAGGGAGGCCCCGAGACCCTTTGCCAAGTCTCCCTGCTGGTCAGTGGCAGCCAGGACCACACCCAGGTCCCCAGGTCCCCCATGAGCACAGAACCCTTGGTGGGGAGCTGAACCCCACTGGGCTGTGGGCCCCTGAGGGCAAAAGGGTCCCATCTGTGCACCTCCAGCATTTGACACCCAAGGTCAGGGAACTGTCTCCACCCTTTTCCCTCCGTGGCTTTCTTGCCTGTCTACACGGACTATCTCAAAGGAGAGGGTCTGGCTCCCTGACAGCGCACGGTCCTTGGAGGTAGATGGGGGACAGCTGCCCCCAGGGCGTGTCTGAGGGGCTCCCAGATCCAGGGGCACTGAGGGATCTTTGGTGGGCTCCCACCCCCTGCTGTTTTAGCAGCAGCTGAGGAATTGGCTCTGCCCCTGCCCAGCCCCAGGACGTCCACCCACCTGGGACATTAAGGTGTCACATGCCATGGACAAGCCAGATCCTATGGAAACTCCACAGACATTGATAAACTGGAACCGCACACAGGAAAAAACACAGGGCTTGTCAGACCAGGCCCGAGGGGCAGAGCCTGCATCCTGGGGGGAGGCTGACCAGCAGCAGCTCTGATGTGCAACTGAGCCAGATACCCCCCTCCTGGTCCAGTCCTGCCTGCCCAGTCTGGGTGTCATTGGATGAGGCCCTCAGGTCCCAGCTGTGAATGCAACTGTCAGCCCTCATGCTCTGTGTCTGCTCCCTGGAGGCCCAGGTGAGAAGCTTGGGAGAGAACGGCCTTGCGGTACTCACGGCCACTGAGAGGGTCACCGACGCCAGCTCCACCTTGCCTAGGTGCCCGCAGAACACCGAGCTCACAATGTAGATCATGAAAGTCAGCACCTGGAACAGAAACTGAAGGACAGCGGCCAGGGTCAAGGGCCCCGCTCAGCCCTGCCCACCCCACAGCTTCTGCCCCACACAGCCCAGCCCCACACTGAGGCCTCTCCAGGTCCTGGGGGCCTCAAGCCAGGACGCACAAAAAACACTCCTGGCCACTGAGCAAATCGCCTTCACCTGGGGAAGCGAGCAATGTGGCCAAGGCTGACGCAGCAGCCAGGGCTGGAAGTCAGGACCCCTGAGTCCTGCTCGCCTTCTGCCCTCAGCAGCTGCGTTAAACTCCAGGCTCCAGGTTCCCTGTCTAAAAGTGCAGGAATGCATGAGAAGCAACTAGCACAGGGCCTGGAGCGCAGACAGCTGGATGCAAACCTGCAATACTGCTACTGATATTATACTCATTTGGTTAGGCCACATACAGACAGAAAAGGAGCGGAATAAGATACACCAAAATCCTGGTAATGGCTGTGTCTAGGTGGTAGGATTATAGATGAATTTCTTTCTTCTTTATAACCTTTTGTTTTGTCTGAAATTTTTACAGGGAGCACATATTGATTAGTCTTTATGGTCAGAAAAAAATGTATCATCTATTTTCCTGTTGGAAATAAAATGGGCAGAGGGCCCCTTCTTCCCCCTGCAAAGCTTCACAGGCGAGACCTATAGGCTCCTACATCAATGGATCCCATTTGTCATTGGGGTGTTTTCAATCCAGCCTTCCTGTGAGTTTCTGAAGGAGGACACAGCCACCCCGCGTGAGTAGGGGCTGCCTGCTGGTGAGTGAGGTCAGGCCCCACTACCACCCTGGGCACTGTCCAGGGATAGCCATCCTGCTGTCACCTGCTCTGGGTGGCAGCCTCTGATGCAGCCTGGATGTGGTGAACATGGGCACTTTCTGGGAAACGGTGCAAGCAGCCCCTGGCACACCTCCATGTCATGCCTATATAGCATCTGACCACCAGCCTCACTGGCCCCTCAACCCCACCTCCTTACCAGGGGTCCAGAAAGGACCAAGAGCGTCCATGCCTCGGCCCCAAAGCCAATGGGAACCAGCCTGCGGAGGGTAGGGCAGCGGTCCCCTCGGCCTGGGGGATCTGTGTTCTGGATGCTGTCCATTCCAAGCCTGGGCCACTGGCCACCCTGTGCCCCTGAGCACTCCCACAGCTAGCCTGGCCCAGCCAGCCCATGCCACCTTGCAGCCTGGTTAATGAGTAAGGGGCGGGAGGAGGGGCCACAGCATGTGCCCTGCCTCCCTGGGCACTGTGCCCCTCCTGCCCAGCCCACTGGCTCTGGCACTAGGAGAGGACAGGACAGAGCCCTGGGCACTTGGGAGTCACCGAGGCTGATGCCTGTGGGTGCCTTGTGTCTGCTCTCCCAGAGGAGTCAGCACAAAGTCCCTGAAGCACAAGGTTTGGGGCAGTGCGGAGGCGTGCTGGGCCTGGGGGTGAGGGCAGGGCATCCGGGCTGGGGGTGCAAGGTGCTGAATGTCTTACACCTTGGCATGTTCGTGCCCACGATGACTCCCATTTCACAGATTAAGAAATGGAGATTCAGAGAGGTGGGTGGCAGAGCCGAGGTTCCATCAAGGCTGGCAGCCTCCACAGCCCTGCCCTGGGAGGGGGGGAGGTGGGAGGGGGCAGGGCCTGGGGCCAGGAGCTGGGACGCCTGGGAAGAGTCCCCTAGCCCTCCCCGTGCTCATCATCCCTTTTGGCAGCATCCCTGAGAGCCAAGGTGACCCCCTTGGGCAAGCAGTTCCTGCCATCCACTTTGCCCTGTGAAGCTGTCCCATGCCTACCAGTCTACCGTCTATTCTATTCTTTGCAGGGGTGACCTGCGACCCACCAAGGACAAACAAGGCAGTGCAGACCAGGGGCGGTTCATAACTGCCCCCTCTCTTGGCCTAGTCCTGGATTGGGCTTTAGAGTGTGGGTTCAGCCAGGAAAAGGAGGGCCAGCAGGAGGAGTAGGCAGGACAACCGGCCACGGGAGGCCTGGGCTCCAGTCACCTCAAATGCCCAGCTGGGTTCCCACACTCAGGCCCGCAGGGAGGGATCACCTGTGGGAACTGCGTGGAGGGGGTAGGGAGCAGACCCTCGAAGGAGAGGAATGAGGTGAAAACCAACAAAGGTGTGCACCACAACCCACTCCATGGTGGTCCTGCACACACACCCCTCCCCAAATACACACAACTCCTTTCTCTGTGCAGAACTTCAGAATGTCCACTGGCTTTTGCATCTGGGTTACCTGGGTGATGTATATTCCTTTGCTCATTCTGTTGAGTTTCTATTGTAATATTCTACGACCAGTGCACTAAACCGTAAATGTAACTACAGCCCACAAAGAGGAAAAGAAGGCACTTCATTACCATTGTAATGATTATTAGTATACGACACAAAAAGGGAGGAATACGATTAAAAGCCACAACCCTCCAGTTAGAAGGTCACGGCCAGTTATGACATCACGCCTCCAATGGCTTCTCCACATTCTTCTCATCTTTGGCTAGTTCTCCGCGGGGGTGGCATCCTCTTTGGAAAGGGTGACTGAAAGCCTTTCTTTACTCCAGGGACCTGAGCCTCTGTGGCCTCTGGTGTGTGAAGCATATTCTCTCCCACACTCCCTTCAGGAAGTCAGTCCCTGGGACCTGGGGGGGATCGACCCTGGTTAGGAACAAAGGGTCGGGGGAGAGGGGGAATCCCTGACTCTCCACTGCGATGCATGGCAGAGGTGACGCGGTGGGAACTGCTTCCTCCAGGTGTGGGTTTTCAGGATCTCCAAGTTCTCCAAATGCTCCCAGATATGACTTTCAAATGACTGTGGTTCCAACCTTTTCCAGTGAATGCCCTACTTTTATTGCAGTCATTACAAATTCAGCCCGCACTGCCATGGTTCAGCAATCGGCAGACTCAGCCTCCCAGTTTGTTTTTCTGGGATTTCAGCCAGTGGAAGCTGACATGGAGTCTCAGAGCAGCACTGCAGACAGGTCCCTGAGCATCGGCCCGCGGCTAGGTGGGAACTCGGAGGGCTTAGCCCCTGCCCGCTCTCTAAGTTGGCCTACACTGTCGGGAGCAACTGTGCCGTCCTCCCTGTGGCATCCTTGGTGGTCTCAGACACTACACCCTAGACAGATCAGTCATTCAGTGCTCGGTGACAGAGGCCACGGATCCCCGTGACTTTGGGAGCCTCCTCATTCTCAGAGGAAAACTTGTTCCTAAGCCGCCTCCTTCCCCTGGGGCACTGTGGCCGACCACTTCCTCCCGTGTGCCAACTTCTGTGTCAACCACGGCTCTTTGGAGGAAACAGTAGAAACTAACTTGAGGTAATGCCAGAAGAGCAAGAAAGAAAGGCAGGAGGGGGTGGGAGGGAGGGAATAATTACTGGTAGGTGACCTGGAAGAAAGTTGAGCAACCAGCCTTGAGAAGGAGAGAATCAGGGCAACTTTGGACTCAGGGTTTTTAAGGGCAAGCGTATGAGAAGACTCAGCTCCAAGCACCTTCAGTACCAGAGGTAAATTCCTGGGAGACTGGGGCAAGAGCCAATCCATGATGGCGCAACCCAGCGAAAAGAGGCTTATTCTGCTTGCTGCAATCTGGTGCCAATCAATTGAAAACAAGCTGGTGGTTGAGAAAGGAAAATTTACACGATTAGCCAGCATAATGGGAAGATGGCGGACTCGTGTCCTGAAGAACGGTCTTAAAATCCTACAGAAGCTTGAGGCAGTTCTATAGGGGAAATGGCCAGGGAAGGAGGGGGTTAGGAATGTCGACCATCCGGGGGGACAAACTTCAAGGCACCACATTATCTCTTTCTTCTGTCATTCATGATGGGTACCAATGTAGAATTTCATCATGTTGCTGGGGAACTCAGAGAACAAAGTTGTCTTATCACAGCTGGGAGATTACATAAGCAAGAGTCACAGAACTAGCAGGTCACGTATGTCGTAAAAGCGAGAGGTGCTTAATCACCGAGGCTGCGTGCAAGCTAGAACGTATTCACAGAGACTAGTGAGTCGGGGTCATAGATAGAATATTGCTTCCTTTCCTTTCCCTATGTTTCCCTCATGTTAACTTAAGATCTAGCAGTTACAATGGGAATGGAGGAGGAAAGTTGGAAAGGAGGGAGCTGTGGACCACCTGGAGTGGAGCTTGTTGGTTCCTCCAAAGGATGGGATGCTGTCCAGATTTAAAAAAAAAAAAATGGTACCACCTGTACATCCTGTTTTGGTTATCTGTTACGGCATAATAAATGACCCCGAAACTTAGTGTCTTAAGTCATCCACCCTTTATATCATGACTCTGGGCTGCTGGGATCAGCGGGCTGGTGCTCTGTCTGCACCTGGTGGAGCTGTGTGGGCAGTCACCGGGAGGCTCACCAGGGCTGGACTGTCACAATGGCTGGCTGTCAGCAGGCTACTCCGAGGCTGTCACATGGTGCACTTGCATCTTCCTTCACAGGACCTCTCTGTAGCTTGGGCTTCTCATAGTGTGGAGCTGGCCCCAAGAGGGCCCATTCCAGGAGTGCAAGAGGAAGCTGCATCCATGTCAACACCCAGCCTGGAAAGTCACACAGGTCACTTCCGCCTGTTGGCCAGAGCTAATCCCAGGGCTAGCCCAGACTTCACGAGAGAGGAAGCAGCTTCCGCTTCCTGATGGGAGGAGTGCCGAGAATCGGCAGAGTCTGTGATCCACCGCTGACACACTCACTCTCCCTCCTTTCTTCCGTCTCCATTCTCTCTTCTCCTCCTGTCTTCTCTGCCCTGTCCAACCCGCTTCCCACACCTTGGCCCTGAGCCAAGGCAGAGTAAATGAAGTCTCCTAGACTCAGAGGTGAGGGGGCTCAGGCCTGCCCAGGACCCTCCCAGGGAAGAAGCACCCAAAGCCACAAGGTCCTGGGAAGGGTAGGAGGTGGGATCAGGGGGGTTGGGGAGTAAAGACTCATTGTAAGTCCCCCCCCAACACACCCCGGGGTTAAGGTGGCTTCCAACCCAGAGGGAGTCTCCTCCAGGTGGCTGATTCCCCGTGCCTGGCGACCTCACTGTGCCACGAGCTGGGAGGGGCTCAGCAACCATGGGGTAAGCAAGCACGTCTGGAACCAGGCCAGGAGCCACTGACCTAGGAAAATTGGGAGCCCAGCAACCTTGGCGGGGCCTCGGGTTCCCCGCTTGCCACAGAACAGCTGCAGCAAACTCCAGCACAGAGCCATGCCAAGGCGATGCTGTCTCCAGCTGTAACTCCTGCAGCACCAGGAGGACAAGTCCCCCTGGGGATGAGCCTTGGCCTGGACCCTGCTCTCGGGTGAATGATTGCCTGGAGTCCTGCCAGGCACAGTTGGTGCCGCACCTCTGTTAACCTTTCCTTGCTTGGTTACACTTCACCAGGCCTGAAGCCAGTGCATTTGCTCTGTGGCTGCCTGGAGCCCTGCACCCCCAAGCCAGGGAGCCAATGTCCTCCCTCTGATCCCTCCTCTCTGCCCCTGACTGCAAAACACTCAGCTCTGCACTGCGGAGGGTGGGGCCTCTGGCCTTCTGGTCCCTCAGCTCCACATCCATCTTCAGAGCAAAGGGCAGCTGGGGAGGACCAACCTGCCCGCCCTCTGCTTGTCCCCAGGCCTCCTGCTGAGCAAAGACCAACATCTGCACAATGCCTGAGGCCACCCCTGACATACAACCCTGCCCTCTTAGATTTTGGCAGCTACTTCCTTCTCTCTCTGCCTCTGCCTCAACACCTACTCTCTCCCTCCCACAGCCCTTCCTGCTTTCCTCACTCCTCCTCCTCCCAGGCTTCCCTGGGCACCTTCCCCACAGAAATGCTGGGGGCTCAGTCCTGACAGGACGTCAAGGCACTCCCAGGCCTGGGGGTGAGGGGAGGGACAGAGGCGACTGGCAAAGCTGCAGCAGTGACAGCGAGGCCCCCACATGGAACCTGCCAAGCACGAGGGATCCCAAAGCCCAAAAGATGGGGGGGGGGGGGCATTTCTAGCTGGGGAAAAGCTTATTAGCATAAAAATGAATGTCATTCAGTGCTAAAAAGAAATGAGCTCTCAAGCCATGAAAAGACATGGAGGAACCTCAAATGCATAGCACTCCGTGAAAGAAGCCAGTTGTATGATTCCAACTATGTGACATGCTGGAAAAAAACTATGGGGACAGTAAAAAGATCAGTGGTTGCCAGCGGTCAGCGGGGAGGGAGGGGTGAATCAGTGGGGGCACAGAGGACTGTTTTAGGGGAGTGAAAATACTCTGTATGATACTAGAATGATGGATTCGTGTCATTATACATTCGTCAAAACCCCTAGAATGTATAGCAACAGGAGTGAACCCTAATGTAAACTATGGGCTTTAGTTAATAACAGGCATCAATATTGGTTCATCAATTATAGCAAATGTACCATCCTAATGTAAGGTATTAATAGGGGAACCTGGTGGGGGTGGATGTAAGGGGGTATATGGGAATTCTCTATACTTCCTGTACAAGTTTTCTATAAAACTAAAAGTACTCTAAAAAAACAAACTCTATTAAAAATAGTAGACAAAATAACAATAATGGGTAGCATTTATTAAGGTTTCTAAGGAAAATGCCCTCCCTCTTGCACACTCCGTTTCAGAATGCAGCAGTAGCGTTATCCAAATAGCCAAAAAGTGGAGACAACCCAGTGTCCATCAACTGACAAAAGGATGAATAAAATGTGGTATATCCAACGGTGGAACATGATTTGGCCATAAAAAGGAACGAAGTACTGACAGATGCTACAATGTGGGCAAACTCTGAAAATATTACGCTAAGTGAAGAAGTCAGTCACAAAAGGCCACATATTGTATGATTCCACTTATATGAAATATCCAGAGTAGGCAAATCCATAAAGGTAGAAAGTAGATTAGCGATTTCCAGGTGTTGGGGGGAGTGGGGGAAAGTGGGAGTGACAGCTAAGGGGTATAGTGCTTCTTTTGGGGGTGACAAAAGTGTTTTAAAATTTATCGTGGTGATGGTCGCATGTATCTGTGAATATACTAAAAGTCATCGAACTTGTATACTTGAAAAGGGTGAATTATATGGTATGTAAATTATATCTCAATAAAGCTATTAAAAAACAGGGGGAAAGATTGTCGTGGCAAGCTCTTTAACCCCAGGGAAAAATCCTGGTGCTTGTTCCCTGGGCAGATGTCTCAGCTTGTGGCACCACCCACAGAGGGCCATGTGGGGGAGGGTTCCAGCCCCACCAGGTGAGGTGGCACAACCTCACTCGCCTGTGGGTTGAGGATGGTTCTCCCCATGCCCAGTGCAGGGCCCAAGGCTCCGAGAGGTTGCGTGAACCAGATGAAGTTCCA
Organism: Equus quagga; assembly: GCF_021613505.1. Classification (NCBI taxonomy): domain Eukaryota; kingdom Metazoa; phylum Chordata; class Mammalia; order Perissodactyla; family Equidae; genus Equus; species Equus quagga. Next base: position 58,176,858 of record NC_060277.1, read on the forward strand.
CACTGAGGCCAGGCTGAGCCTGGTTCAAACCTGGGGCCACCTGGCGCCACCAGGACCAGCTGGTGTGCTGGAGGTCCTGAAGCCTGGAGAGAAAGCAAGTGGGGGCACGCCAGGCCAGCCAGCCAGGAGCCGAGGACCAAGAAGGGGCAGAGGCAGGCACTTGGAGGGTGGAGGGGAGAGGTGGTAAGCGGCCCGCTTGTGGGTGTGGGGAGGTGCTGCACTGGCAGGCGGTACCGGAGCACCAGCCCCAGGCGTCTGCACAATGCCTGAGCCAGGGGGTGCCACTGTCTGGTCCTGAACCAGGGGCCTGCAGTCCTCTGATTGTCAGGGTGACTCCTCAACTCCTTGGAGGCAGAAGGCGGAAGGGAGAGCCCAGCCCTGGGCTGGCACTGGGCTCCCGGGAGGAGAGCAGGAAAGTGGGAGGGTGTGGAGAGTGGGGCTTTCACTTTCTCCAGGCCAGGATTACCCTGGAAGCTTCCCCAATATTCTAGGACCTCAGTGGTGGCGGAGGTGTGAACGGAGGTTTCTCCTTTGCCCCTCACTCACCTGTGTCCTCCTTGTTCAGAAACTTCCATTGTCTCTGAATGTAATCAGGCACCAGTGGGAGTTGTCTCTTTTTTCCTCCCTGCCTTTGTGAGACAGGCGGAGGTGGTCTGTGAACCTGCACGGGGACATTCATCGACAAGCACATTTTTTCTTGAGTAGTTCCTACATGCCAGGGTCTGTTCCAGGAGCTGCCTTGAGTGTAGTAAAGGCCTCTTCCTGGGGGCACAATCCAAGGTACTGAAGGAGGCGGGTTGGGAGGTTGGAGAGGCCACGTTCCATGATGGGGGAAGGGTCATCAGACCTTTGGTGTCCTGAGGGGCTTGAAGGGGCACAGCCAGGAAGCTGTAGTGGAGGTGGTGACAGCTCCTTGTCAGTGAGGGGCTGGGCGCTGGAGCCCCTGGGTCTCCCCCTCGCTCCCCACCGCATCCCTCCCCACCAGGGTTGGGACTCCAGCAACCACACCTGGGAGATGTACCAAGGCACCAGAACGGGAGGGAGGGCACTGCCAGCATCTGCTTCCTCTGGATGAGAACAGGAGCTGGCACTGAGGCCGCATCTTTCTGGGCACCTGGCTGCACGCAGGGCTGGGCTGTAGGCAGGGAGCAGGGCTTCACGGGGTTCTTCCACCACTCCAGCTGGAAGAAAACTTAGGGATTTCGATATCACGAGATAGAGGACAAAGAAAACCATTCACCTCTTAGCTTCAAGGGCAAAATCTTCTTCAGCCTTATCCTAAGTGTTGGGGGAAAAAGGGTGTAAGTTGCAAGAAAGTACAACTTAAGGGAAAAAAAAATGAAGAGCTGGCCTGCTGATTTCTGAATTTCAACACGCGTAAAGAAAACGCACTGTGACCTTAGAAAACAGCGACTCTAGCCTTAGAAACCGAGATGGCTTCCTCAGGGGCACGTGGCCGGGCGGCTCCCCACGTAGGGGCAGCCTCAGCACTCGGGCAGTCCTCTGGGACGGCCTGTGTGCACGTGGGAACCATCAGGAGCCTGCACTGGTCACCTCAGTTAACCCTCACAGTCGCCACGCACTGTGGTCACGGGTTGGATACAGGGTGATGTCAGTGTGGTCCTCTTACGGCTGACCTTGAGATTTCTGCGCTCAAATCTCTTCACCTTCTCTGCACCCTAATTTCCAGGTTAATCTCACCAGGGTGCCACAATCACCTTGCTGGGAATTTTCACTGGCCAAGTACTGCCCCAGAATTGTTGTAAACACCCTTTACTTAGTTTGTTTCTACTTTGAGGAAGACTAACCCTTACCCACTTCTTTGTGACCCAGGCAGCACGCTCTGCTCCTGCGAGGAAAAATCCCGCCCCACCCCCTGCCCGACTGTCCCCACAGCAGCCTCCCAACCCAGGGCTCCGGGCCTCTGGCCTCTCTGCTCCCAGGCTGGCATCCCTCCAGCTCATTCTTCAGACGCAGCCTGCATTGCTGCCCTCAGAAAGAAGTCTGGAACATGCCGTCCAGCAGCTGGAGATCTGCGAAGAGCCCTCTCAGGCCACAGGTCATGGCATGGCTCGTGCTTATTTTGCGAAAGAGAGAGAGTCTGTGTGTTAATCATGTCTTTTTATTCTGTATTTTTGATGCTTTGACATATTGGGGGCCTTGCTGACTCTAAAGGGACTCCCCGCCCCAGAGCTGGCTAATTTCTAAAGATACAAACTCTGCCTGCAAACAGCAGCAAACAAGTCTGTGCCTTTCACCTGCAAACCAGCTGGCCAGGGTGTCTGCATCCTGCCACCTGCTTTATGGGGATCTCCAACTCTGGGCCACGATCCCCGCACCTTAATCACTCAGGACCAGGTACCAGACGACCAGGGATGGCCCTATGCCTCCGAAATTATTCAAACTAGCCAATCCCAGGCTTGTCTACCCTGCTTCATTGGTTCCTTCCCTGGAAAGTACAATAAGCTCTTGCCACGTTTCCCCCTCCTGACTGACCCTGGTGCTTCCCCACATGGCCCCCTGTTCTGTGGCGTGCCCACTCCTCTTGGGAACTGTGAGTAACAAACTATCTTTTCAATGACAGTCGTCTCCTGATCTATTGGCCTCGCCCTACCTGAATAATAATTAAATCTACATTTTAAAACAGTCTAGAAAAGGGGGAGGAAAACCATCATTCCTCAGAAACCCAAAGCTTGTAACGACCAGAAATCTGGGCGGCCATGCCCCCACCAGGTAGGTGCTGCTGTGAGGCAGCCTAAGTTATATTGTCAGCCCATCCCTCCTGTCTTTCCACCGCCATTCAAGGACTCACTCACCAAGGGACTCCTGGGCAGGAAGTGGAAGGGGGGGGTGTGGTGTTTAGTGCATTGTGGGAGGGACACCCTCCATTAAAAAATGCAATGAAAAATGCAGGCTTTACATCTTGTACTTACTGGTGCAGGAAATCAGAGACCTAAACAGGGGTTATGGATGATTCCACCTCAGCAAAGCAGATGGCACTGTAGAGCCACCTCGGGAGACTTTTTTAAATTTCTAGGGTGTAGCCTGATCATATGCATTTTTGAAGCATTCACTGGGTGTTCCCAATGATCAGCCAGGATTGGGAACTTAGCAGGTCAACAATGTCTGGACCCTGGGTCAGTCAACTCATCTGTGCTCCCTGGGCTTTTCCCTTTATGATTACAAGATGGCTTCAGCAGCCCCAAGCATCTCATCCCACCGTGACAACACCCATACTCAAATCTCTGTCTTGGACGCCTTTTGGGAGCAAGACAACTTTCCCAGAAGTTCCCCCAACCAACTTCCTCTAATCACACACACCCGTGCTTAAGCCCTTCTGAGGAATGGAATTACCAAATTTGGGATAAACAGCAGTTCTAACCCTTGACTGCACTTCAGAAACACCTGGGAAGCTTTTTAAAAAAATACTACTGGGGCCGGCCCCGTGGCCAAGTGGTTAAGTTCGCACGCTCCGCTTCGGCAGCCCAGGGTTTCACCGGTTTGGATCCTGGGCGCTGACATGGCACCACTCATCAGGCCATGCTGAGGCAGCGTCCCACATGCCACAACTAGAAGGACTCACAAATAAAATATACAACTTTGTACTGGGGGGCTTTGGGGAGAAAAAGCAGGAAAAAAAAAAGATTGGCAACAGTTGTTAGCTCAAGTGCCAATCTTTAAAAAAAAAAAAACCACTACCCAGAGTCTGCCCCAGATGTCTGATTTAATCAGTCTGGGGTGGGCCCAGGCAGTTATTTCCTTTCCTTTTTTACTTCTTATTGAAGTAAAGCATTCATACAGAAAAGCGCACATGTAATGATGTATGGCTCCATGGATTTTCATAAGTTAAATGCGCATGAGTAACCAGCAGCCAGATCAAAAACAGAACTTGCTGGCCTCCTCTAAGCCCCTTATTGTCTTCCTCCAGTCACTCTCCCCGACCAAGGATGACCACCATCTTGATTTTCAGCACCACAGAATTCTTCTGCCAGGCACCCTTCTAGACCTCCCCAGGTAATTTTCCCAAGTGCAGGGGGTTGAGAACCACCTGCCTGGACACGTTCCCCCCGGGGCTGGGGAAGGGCCCACCTGCCTCAGCATGTTGCTGCCATAGCTGACCCCAGTTAGTCTCGGCAAAGACGATGGGGTTTGGTGGCACCATGCTCGATGGTTACTTGTTAAATTAATAGATGCATGTCCCGACTCCTCCTCTCCTAGGTCTGTCCCATGCGCAGGGGCCTCCTGAGCCTGGCCTACTATTGGTTCTTCCCTCTGACCCCATTTGTCCCTGAGATTGCCCCTCCAGAAACCCTGGGGGCTGCGAACGTTCAGGGACCTCATAACACCTGCCCCCACACCCTTACTTGGCCAGCCCCACTGCCCAATTGGAGGATTCTGGAAGGCACATGGTGGGCTGGCAGATGCCAGCTCCCAGGAAGCCTTATCCTGGGGGAGCTCATAGACAGGAGGCAGCTGCTTAGGCTGCTAGGGGAGCCCTCGCGGACTTCCTCAGCCTTGGCAGGCAGGGTCTGTCTAGCCACCCGCAGGTGCCATCCAGGGAGCAGGTGCTAAGGGCTTGGGCATCCAGCTGGAGAGACCCCTCCCAAGCACTAACCCCGAGGGTCACGCCCACTGCCATCAGCAGGCTGGGAGCGGCTGGCCTGACAAGGGGCTTTCTGAGGTCAAAGCAAGGGCTAGCCAGCACACCCGCCTGCGATGCCAGAGCGTTACCACCCGAGCACACAAGGGAGCCTGAGCCTGGCTCCAGGCGGCTGCATGGTGGGAATAAATACGCCTTGATTTAAAAGCAAGCCGTAACTCAGACCGGCCTTGTGTGCAGATGTCCTGGATTACCAAGGCCTGGGGGTGACCATCTGGGAAGACCTGCCTCCTGGAGTCCCCAGCGGGGTGAGGCTGGACACGCAGGGGCAGCACATAGACCCACCCCACGCACTGTGGATTCTGGTTCTTGAAGACCACACAGGCTCCACCCACAGCACCTGGAAGGGGTGGGCCTGTGTGCCAGGTGACCACCTGTCCATCGCGCCAGCAGTTTATTGGATACCTCATCCAAGCTGGACCAATCAGATTGTCTCTCCCAGGACTTTGCGGTTGGACATGGGAGACAGGGTCAGTGAGAAGAGGGTGGGCAGGGATGGAGATCTCAGTTCTGCGTGCATTTGGGGAACCCGGCGCATGCCAGGCCTGACTGGGCAAAGCTGTATGGAAGCCGAAACTGAAGGGGGCGGCTGGAGGCGTGAGGCAGCAGAGGCAGCTGATTTAGAAGGAGAAAGGAGAAGAGGAGACCCAGTGAGAGGCAGAGATGGGAAACACAGCGGCCCCTGAGGGAGAGGGACCACAACATCATTCATTCATTCATTCATTCACTCATTCATTTTTTGCAGCGTCCTTCCATTTCTGGTCGCTATGTGGCCTGGCTGTTCCTTTTCCCTATGAGATGAGGCCCCATCCTTCCATCTTCATTTTTGACTTGAGATGATCTGAGTGGAAGTCTGTTCCTTGCAACCTCATGACCCCTGACTCTGGGAGCCTGTCAGTAAGTGTGCACTTCCAGCTCTCTCCCCACCCCAAGCCTCAGTGTCTTCATACTGACCCCACTGAGCAAACCCTGGCCGTACTGTCTTTGCATGGGTCTTGATAGGGAGGTAGACCGCCTAGCATGAAGGGCCAAGGATGTTCCAGACCACCTAGCAAGACCGTTCCTGACCCATCAGATCATATGCCATCCTGGGAGGAAAGAGGGCATCCTCTCTTTCCCTCACACCTGCACCCCTTTCATGAGGTAGTTTGTTGCGCTCAACTGTTTACTCAAGGGAGTGTTAAATTACTTAAATAAGGAGGCCATTAGGCAGGTGGCTCTAATGCCTTAGCAGCCAAGGGAAGCAAATGGAAGCCTAACGCCTCAAGGTTGAGAAATTGAAACCTGAGGACAAGCCATCACAAACAGCCAACTAGGCCTTTCCACATAAGGCAATTGCTTAAGCTACAGCCAGTCAGATAATGTCCTTCTTCGCTTCTGCCCCTCTCTGTAAAAGCCTTGCCCCAGCTCCTGTTAGTGGAGCACTCCTAACCACTTCTCATATATTGCCCCCAATTCGAATAGATTTTTGCTCAAATAAACTCCTACAATCTTTTTTAAGTGTCTTGATGACAAATCACCTTTTTTCTCCCCAAAACGCCAGTGCATAGTTGTATATCCTAGCTGTAAGTCATTCTAGTTCTTCTACGTGGGCTGCCAACACAGCGTGGCAGCTGACAGGCAGGTGGCGTGGTTCCGCGACCAGGAAACAAACCTGGGCCACCGAAGTGGTGAGCACTGAACTGTAGCCACTAGGCCATCAGGGCTGGCTCTAAACTCCTACAATTTGTGATATGCCTTCGTTTATCTTTTAACAGGACAAAGAAAATATATAATTAAACTCAGTTGAATTGGACTTAAATACTGATTCTGCCACTTATTGTCTTGACCTTGCGCAAGTCATTTATTCTCTTTAGCTTGTCCTTCCTTTGTAGTAAAAGCTGACATACGTGGAACTACTATATGATCCAGCAATTCCACTTCTAGGTATATACCAAAAGGATTGAAAGCGGTGTCTCAAACAGATATTTGAACACCCGTGTTCATAGCAGCATTATTCATAATAGCCAAAAGGTGGAAGCAACGCAAGTGTCCATTGATGGATGAGTGAATAAACAAAATGTGGTATACACATACAATGGAATATTATTCAGCCGTCAAAAGGAAGGAAATTCTGACATGTGCCACACACACACATTATGAACATTATGAACATTGAGGACATTATGTTCAGTGAAATAAGCCAGGCACAAAAAGACAAATACTGTCGAGGTATGATATGAGGTACTTTTATGAAGTACATAAAGTCATCCAATTCAGAGAGACAGAAAGTAGAAGGGTGGTTGCCAAGTCCTGGGGGAGGGGAACGGCAAGTTGTTGTTCAATGAGCACAGATTTTCAGTTTCGCAAGATGAAAAGAGTTCTGGAGTTTGGTTGCACAATAATGTGAATATACTTAACACTACTGAACTATACATTTTGAAATGTTTAAGACGGCTAATTTTATGTTATATGTATATAACCACAATTAAACATTTAAGAGAATATTTCAAACCTCACAGAAAGTGTTGATACGAGAAGTAAATGATCTAACATATATAGAAATGCCTGGAACGTAGCAGACATTTAATAGACGTTAGAGTCTTCTTTCTTTCTTTCTTAAATTCTGGTCCTTGACTCCTGATATTTTAAAGATATGGACTAGATGAGACAATTTATAAATAGCCCAGACTTTACCTTATGTCAACCAACACTGCAAGAGTTCTTGGATTTCCTTTCTTACGTAGGTGAAGGAATCTGCGTAATAAATTTTGACACATAACAAATCTTTTTGAAGAGGAAGGTGGGGGAGAAGAAGAAGATTCAAGAGAAAACTTGAGCTTGCTTTGGCATTTCCCTCCCCACAGCCTTCCTGCCGAACGTTTGCGAGTGTCGGAGGGTGGTACTGATGTAACAGTGTGTGGGTAGAGATACGTCTGCTATGTGCTAACTGGCCCGGCAGCGTTAGACACATGATCCCACTTGATCTGATACCAACCTTTTCAGGTAGCTACGCTTCTTTCCATTTTACAAACAAGGAAACCAAAGCTCAGAAAAATAACCCACTTGTCCAAATAAAGTGGCAGAGCCAGGATATGAGGCTGGGTCTGTATCATAGGCAAAGTACATGTTCTTTCTACTACATCTGGGGTACCAAAAAGCTTTTCTCCAGCCTACCAGCTCTGCTCCATTGGGCATGTTGCCTTGAATTGCTGTGTTGTACACCTCAGACAATTCAGCAGAAAAGAATGCTGGATCAACTGGTAATGTCTGCCGTGGGCATGGGGCAGAGGAGCGATGGCCTGTGTGCTCTGCAGTGGCCTCTCCAACCTACATCACACTGAGCACAGGTCTGGAGCAGAAATAGGAAGAGAACTTTGTCTGTCTAGCAACTGTCGGCCTGTTCTCTGAAGAAGAACTCAGTGTTGCAATGCCCCTCCTGCCAGGGCATCCAGCTGGGGCCAGGTCTTCTCTGGTCACACCCCTTTGCCTTCCTGACATAAAAAAGGTGTTACTCTAGTTTCTACGATTCCCCAACCCGTCCACTTCTCCTGGGCAGACAAGCTTTGGGGAATAAAGAGCTGTTGTCTTTCTCAAGCCAAACAGCTATGAGCACAAACATTTGTTTCCCAGAAGTTCATGTAAGGACTTGTGAGCTCTTGCCTGGCCCTGGCTCAAAAGGAAGATGTTCTCTGAATGCAGAGCCCTGGGAGCAATCCTGGGCAGCATTCCCAGCATGGACAAGGCAGTTGTTTGGGAAGCTGGGCACCTGCGTGGCCCACTCTCATGTCGGGGAACCAAGGGTGTGAGCTTTCTCCCCATCTTGCAATCTAGAAGCTTGAGTCAAAGCAGAAAGGTGAGAACATCTTCTCACCAAGCCCCGTCCCCCCTCGACACCCAGCTGGCTGTGCCTCCCTGTCCTGGTGCTTTGCTAAAAGACTGAAGTCAGTCAGAAGAGTTGACAGAAGCATAGAGTGAGCTCCTAAATCACTTAGTATCTGGCTGCGCGGAGGGCTGCCATCAAGGCAGAGAAGTTCAGTGACGGGCAGGGAGCCAGCGGCAGAGGGCCCGGTCCTGTGGTGAAAGTGGCTGGAAGCAACACATCTGAGAAGGTGTGGCTTCCCATAGGCACTCGGGGCTCTGGATCTCCCAGAAAGGAGTGGCCTGCCTGTCAGGATAGGCCCGGCTTGGAGCCGGGGCAGCTGCTTCGCATGTGGCTGCCTCTCCTACGCAAACAATCTCTGTTGCTTTCAGGAATTAAGCAGCTTAAGCCACATCCAAGTTGGTATTTTCAAAATATCGTATGAACAAAACAAAACATACAGCTTATATAACACTCCTGGCTGGAAAGTCAACAGTTGCTGGCATGGCCAAGGGGGCAGTGTGTCCAGGGAGGCTGGTGCTGAATGAGGACTCTGGTGGTGCATGGTCATTGCTGGGACCATTCGTTCTAAACTTTCTGCAAACTCTCCACCAAGAGAGCGACTTCTGGGACCTCTTTCAGAGTCAGGGGCCTTGGAGAGCCACAGAGCCGGAAGAGGAAGTATCAGAAATAATAACCAACATTAATTAGCCCCCGGTAAGGCCCTGTGCCAAGTGTTTTGCCTGCATTATCTTATTTACCTCACACTAACTAGGAGGTAAGCATTGCTGTTATCACCACGTGGAGAGCAAGAAACAGGCTTGGAAGGGTGTGCAATCCACCACAAGTTTGCAGTGCTATGTAAGGTCAAGTGGCTCTCATTATCCACCCCTGCTTCCTTCTAGCAGCTTTCTGTGTGCAGTGGCTGGAAAGCTAAAAACTACATTTCCCAGACTCCCTTGCAGCCAGGGCTCTAGGTGAGAATTAAGCTCTGTCCTTCAGAGGCACTTGTGCAAGATTTGGTTGCTTGGGTTGATGAGCAAGGGCATAGACACATGGGGTTTTCTGCACCAGCCACCACGTGTCCAGTCACCACTTTGGTTGGGGTCAAGAGGCAGTTTCAGTGGTGGTGCCAGTCCACAGCAGTGAGTTCCAGAGGTGGCCTCCAATTCCCAAGGCAGTGGGGTCATTCTCCCGGTGGGCAGTTCTCATGCGTCCCGGGATCCATTCCCGGAGGCCCCCCCCCACAGCCTGCTCCTCCATCCCTTCCCATATTTTTGTAGAAACCTAATTCCCTTTACTGAATCTCTTTATTGAATCTTTTTCTGTTGAAAATACCTACAGTGGTTTCCGTTTCCTGTTCTGACCTGGCCGATACAGTCTCAGAGCAAACAAGAAGCGAAGCTGAGACCAAGACCAGGGTCTCTGGCTTCCAGACGCCCCCCGCTGTCCCTCCCACTGGTCCAGAGCACGGAGTTTAGGGGCAGCTGTGGCCTGAGTAAGGAGCTGATGTTTAAAATCAGGAGGCCCAGCTGATACCCGCTTGTGGGACTAAGGTGAGGAGACCAGGAAGGAAGAATTGCTGGAAAGCGTAAGCAGAAGTCTCAGATAGGGGAACAAGCCAGCCCTGCTTGGAGGACACTGGAACAATATGTGGACTGAGAGGCAAGAGGAGGAGAGATGGACACCAGCTGAGGGGAGGGGAGGAAATGAGAGTCTGTTATGGGCAAAATGGTTGATTCCCTCTATCTGTTAAAACGCTTTCAAATGTGAATAACTGGAAATATTCAGATGGTTTTTTTAAAAAGGACAATTTATTATCACATATAACAAAGACTCCAAAGATAGGGCAGTTCCAGTAGCTCAATAATGTCTCTGAGGAGCCAAATTGTTTCTATCTTTCTGCCATACCATTCTCAGTAGGTCTGCCTAGCCTCAGGGGGGCAGACCTCATGATCACAAGATGGCTGCACTATTCCAAGTGTCACATCCAGACACACCATCCTCTAAGAAGAGGAGTTCTCTCTCCTTGTGCTTCTGTTTTCATCAAGGAAGGAATCTTTCCCAGAATCCCCAGTAGACTTCCCCTCAGACCCTGCTGCCCACAACCGGGTCCCATGCTCATCCTTAGCCAATCACTGGCTGGGGAAACATGCTTCATTGTTGGCTTACGTCAGGGGGTCTCAATGCTGGCAGTATGTTAGAATCACCTGGAAAACTTTAAAAAGACATATTACTGTCCAGGCTCCACCCCGGAACACAGAATAGGAAACTCAGGACCTATGGTGATGATGTGTCAGTGCAGGTTCATCATTGTGTCAAATGCACCATCTGGTGGAACCGTCGGTAGTGAGAGAGGCCGGCGTGGATGGAGGTGGGGGCTGTATGGGAAATCTCTGCACTTGCTGCTCAATTTTGCTGTGAACCTAAAACCACTCTAAAAAATAAACTCTATTAAAAATTTTTTTAAGTTGAGGATGCTAGGCTTTAGTCTTTTTTAGAAGTTCCTAAAATTATTGTAACATTCTAGCATGCCACCAGGGTTGAGGAACTATTGGTTTAGACTATTTGAGATTTATCTCTGAGCTGGGGACAAAGTGATGTTTCCTGGAGGTGACCGTCTGAATGACATGGGGATTCTGTTAGCAAGGAGGGAGGGCATGGACTATGCATAGGCAACAACGCATCTGCGACAGTCTCCAAGGTCCACATGGTCAGTCCAAGCCAGTCAAGGCGACTCCAGAGAAACTCTGGGAAAGCCGGGGAGTGAGAGCAGGGGCCGTCCTGCTGCGGGCCTGAGGGTGATGCTGGCCCCCGGAAGAGGCAGGGGCAAGAGGCCCTCAGAAGCAGAGCAGGAGATGGGAGCCCTCAACTGGCTTCTGCCCAGCTCCATACATCTGGAGTGTGAGATGGTGGAACTGCCCACTGTTTAACCTCGAGAGATGGCTGGAGACTGAAAGTGGAGTGCTGGCAGTGGTGTGTGGGGAGGGGACACAGCCTGGGATGGCGGCAGTCCCAGCTTGGGAGAAGGGGGACAAGAGTCACTGCAGGTCAGGGCTAGATCTCTGGGGCCTGTGACAAGGGGTGTGTGATGTACCTTTCCCTCAGTCAACTCTTCAACTGGTCACCTCCAAATGCCTGCAGATTCTCCATTATTTGCACAGCACTAACCCTTCTTCAGGCGTTTTTCCTCTCTGTTTATTCACATGTTTATTGTCTGTCTCCGTCCACGCGTGAGACATTTGCTGCTCACTTCCCACTCTCTTTTGGCCTGGTGGTCCTGGCCAATGGGATATGAGTGGAGCTGATCTGCTGTGCGACTCTCCGGGTCTCCCCTCCCCTGCTAGGGTGAGCCCCCAGGCCCTGCACTGAGACAGTGGGGCCTCCGTTAGCAGCAGTCTCTGAGTGACTTTGCGGAGTGGAGCCCCCACCAGCCTCCTGTCACGTTAGCCATAGACACTCTGAGGTTAACTTGTTCCTACAGCATAACCCAGCCTCCCCGACTAAGACACTCCATCACATGGAAGCCCCTCAAAAGCACAGACCTTGTCTGTTTCTTTCACCCCCATCCCCAGCATCCAGCATAGTCCGCTCAATAAATATTTGTTGAATAAACAAACGAGTGAAGGAACTCATCCCTTCTGTTTTAGAGCAACAACAGAAGTTTGTCATTTGGAAGAGACTACCACTACAACACATTATTTTGTTTTGTTTTGTTTTATCTGAGAATCTAAACACTCGAAGCAACTGGATAATGGAACTGAAGAATGATTTTCTAAAGTTGTGGGTCTGGGGCCGTGGATTGAGAAGTCACAGGTGCCCTTGTGTGCCCTCTGTCCCGCATGATATGGACTGTGAGGGGCAACCCAGAAAGGTCACTTGCTTTCACTTGGTAACACATGAGTTGTCACAATTCTTGGCCATGCATCCTTCGGACAGTGGCAATTGTCCGGAAGAGTTGAATACTAATTGTGCAGCCCATTCTTTTATCCAAAAAAAAACAAACAGTAGATTGAATCCCAGTGGTGGGGCAAGATCAAGTTTTTTTCAATGGTTTTCTTTTGAGTTCAAATCTAGTTTGGGAATACGATTAGTCCAGAACGGGACAGGTTTGGGACATTATGAATAAAATAGGATATATTGTCAATTGTGTTACAATAACGATAGTAAATAGAGAAGACAGAGGAGGGTGGGAAGAAAAGGAAGAGGAAGGGAGAAGAGACAGGAGTGCGATTCTGACTCTGCTCTAATTCCTTCCTCTCGAACAAGGCGGACCAAGGCTTGGAGACCTTGAGCCGTCTCTTCTCAGAGATGAGTATCGCCAGCTCTCTCGACTGCTCTTCATGAAGGGTATTTAAGGAGCCACTCGAAATGTCACTGAGGGTGACATTTCTGTGGTGTCAGGAAAGGCATACGCTCCAGAGCCTCGGTATCTGGGACTGGCACAGTGAGACCACGTGACCCTACTTCCTGAACCTCACTTTCCTAATCCGGGAGTGGGTTCACAGCCCTTATTGCGTAGGGCTGTTAGCGGATGGCGGTGAAGAGAGGAGGCGGGTGCCAGCCTGGGCTTTGTCCTTTCTCCCTGCCCTGGCCTGGGGGCACTCCGCTCTCTCATTCATCAGAGCGATGCCTGTGGGGCTTCAGCTCTGGGAGGACGAGGGACGTGGTGTCTTTGATCAGGATGTCGTCTTTGTTGTTAATATGGTTGAAAACTTCTGGGCTGTTTTACCCCACGATTGGCTCATGCGCGCTTATAGCCATCAAACATAAGGTAGTTTTCAGATGAGAAGATGGCACAAGGAGGGGGGGTTGAGAGCAACAAAGTACCAATGATGCCACTTAAATTCATGCGTGTAAATATTTACTTAGCATCTACTGTGCACTAGTCACTGTTCCAGCCTCCAGGGATATAGAGTGACTACAACGAACATGGGTCAGCTTTGGCGTTTGAATGGCGAGAGACAGCCAGTAAACAGATAAACAAATAAACAAGATAAGGACAGATTATAACAAGCCTTTTGGAGGAAAGAAAGCAGGATAATAGAGAGTGCGCTGAGCAAGGACTTGAGTGGATACGGGTGTGATGAGAGGCACCAGCCGCGAGACGATCTAGGAGAGGACAGGAGAGGCTTGCGATGGCCGTTGTGGCCGTATTTGTGGAAGAGGAGCTTGAGGTGGGGGCTGAGGTCGGAGAGTAGGGCAGGCCCAGGGCGTGTAGCGCCTCGCAGGGCAATTTAGGGACTTGAGTATTTCTGCTGAGCGCAGCAGGAAGCCCTGGGAAGGTTTTAAACAGAAGGTGGTGTTGGAGAAAGGTAATTAACACTGAAATCTTCCAACCCTGAAAACCTCTCCAGGCACACAGAAAGAAGACACTTTATTATGAATGGGCATTAAACCAGAAGGCGACATGCATCCCAGACAGTCCGCTAAGAGATGCAAGACAGAAAAGGGAATCCCACCCCCTATACAGCAGGGCGGCGCACCCCCCGACACACGTGCTCTCAGATAAAAGATGACCAGTCCTCCCGTAGGAGGACTTGAGAGCGCCATTGTCACACACAGTTCATCCTAACCTTACCTGGCAATCGAGGATTCTGTCTGTGTCAGCTCCTCGATTATCCAGAGGAAGGACAAACTCCTGTCTTTATGACCAGAGGTAGCTGTGCACCAGGAGCGAGGCACGGGCATGTGCGGCTCCTCCCCCCTTAGGAGATAGGGGGCGCCGTCTCCCTGGCTGTGCCCCTTTCAAAGAGGCAGCTCCCAGGTCCTGCCCTATAAGGCTGGCCAGAGGCTTATTTAGCTTCTAAAAAGGTTGACACAGGTTTCAAAGAGACAGAGAAAGAATAGACAATGACAAATTTTCTCAAGTAAGTGCTTTCAGTAGAAGGAGGGGAGAGAAATCCCTTCCTTTATTTCCAACAGGGGGCATTAAGCATCCTATTTTCAGTTATTTGTCCTTACAGGGGCATGATCTGACTTTTGTTCTAGGAATATCATCCGAGTGCTCAGGGAATAACGAACTGCAAGGGAACAAGAGCAGCGGAAGACCCCTCGGGAAGCTGTGGATGGTGCTTAGACCAGGGGAGTGATGGCGGAAACGCAGAGCGAGACATGTTTGAGCGCTGGTTGGAGGTACGCCCCGCTGGGGGGCTTGCTGAGGTCTTGGCCCTGAAGGAGAACGGGGAGTCAAGGATGCATCCTCAGTTTTGGTTTGAGCAGTTCTCTGGAGGGTGATGCAGCGTTGAAAAGGAATGGCTCAGAGGGGAAAATCAAGAGTTCTGTTCTGAGCGTGCTAGAGTTCAGTTTCTATTAGGAATCCAAGTCCATAGGTCAAGCAGGCCGTTGGATTCTAGGAGTCAGGAGCTCAGGGCCAGGGCTGGAGACTTTAATTTTGGAGGAAAAGCTGGTGAGGTTGAAGGAGAACAGAAGCGTGGGGGTCCCAGGGACCCAGAGATGAGGGAGAGAGTGTTGGAAGGAGGGATGGGCCAGGCAGGGGGTGGGTCTGCCTACAAAGGGGTTGGTGACGCCCGGACAAGATTGGTTTGCAGAGTCGAGATGACAGAGGCTCCCCTGGGTGGGTTGAGGTGAGCAGAAGCGAGGAGGCCCAGTCTGAGAACAGACAACTGTCCAGATGAGCCTCGTGGGAGGAGGGTAGAGAAATGAGGCAGTAACTGGAGGGGCTACGGGTTATGAGGTTTTGGTTTTGTTATCATTCAATTATTTGGATATTTGAAAAATAAGTAACAGGTGCACACAGTAAACATCCAAGTGATACAAGACCCTTGCCCATGTCCCATTCCCCTGCCCCTTACCAGGGGACAAAGCATGAGTAACAGCTTAAGGGCCTTTTGGGTTGTATTTGGTTTTTTTAGGGGGTGTGGGGCAGATAGGATGTGAGATACTAGAGACTAGGAACGATCCAGCACAAAAGGGGGACTGATGATGGAGGAGAAAGAGGAAATCACAAGAGTGAAGGCCAGGCACGGTTGGGGGAGGTGGGGTCCTAGGCTGAGGGGAGGGGGACACGTGTTGGGAGCAGGGACACGTGGCACAGTCATGAAGGGATGGCAGGGGGTGAGGGCCCGGGGCAGGGCCTGGACACCCGTGACAGCAGGCAGAGTGGGGGCCAGCTGTGCTTTCACAGTGAACCTCCTGTGAGCACGGCCACACTCGTCCCAAAGACGGGCAGGCCACACTGGTGCTCCGTGCCCGGAGGGAGGGCCTGCCTGCCCACCGCCCGCCCGCCCTCACTCGCCTGCCGGCCAGGTTGGACCGATGCTTGGCGCCTGCTCTGACCAATGCCTGGCTTCAGACTGTCCTCGCTGGACCCTGGCCCAGTTCCTCAGGCCGCCAAGGCCAGCCCCGTGGGCCCAGCGCTGCCTGACGAAAAGCTGTGGAGGGCACCATGGCTCCTGGGCTGCCCTGGCTTCCTGTCCTTCCGCCCCCAGGAGCAGCACTCTGAAATCACCTAAGGGGTTTCGTGTTGACCACCACGTGTCCTCACCAGGGACCCCTGCCCTAGATGCCAAATCTAATTGAGAGGAGTGTATTGGCCTCTGCTTTCTGAGCCACTTGTCGTCAAGACTCAGCCTCCTTTGTCACCCATCTCTGGACAGCCAGAAATGGGGCTGACGTCCGAAAGTCTAGATGGAAGACAAATGTCTGCCAACACCAGCACCCCCCCGCCCTGAGGCCAGCGGCTAAGGAGAGGCTTTGGGGAGGCCTTCACCACTTGTCGGGATGGTAACCCGGGGCGCGGCTGGGGACACAGCGGAGAAGACTGTGGGGACGGGGCTGTGGGGCTGCCGCTGGAGCACGCACACACATTCCTTTGGCTGGAAAACTTTTATTGGTCTCCATGTGTCCAGCAAAGGGGCAAGGACTGCGGGGGTGAGGCCCAGGGCCCGAACAGGAGTGGGGGCATGCACTGATCCACAGAGGAGCAAGGGGGGCACCAGGAGCAATTCTCAGAGGGGCTGGAGAGCAGGGCGAGGGCGCAGCGTGGGGAGACCAAGTGCAGCCGCTTCAGTGACCCGCCATCTGTGAGGAGGACACAAGGAGGCAGTGAGGCCCTTGTCCTTCCGGCAGCCCAGTCTCCCCGACAGCCCACCCGCAGCTCTCACCTTGACCAGGCTCGGGGGGTATCTGGCTTTGAGGGACTCATCGTTCAGCAGAGGCCTCACCAGACAAGAACGGCGGTGGGAGAAGGTCTCGAAGCTCTTCTTGCCGTGGTAGGATCCCATGCCGCTGTTCCCTGCGGGGAGGAGTCGGCTCAGGCCCAGGTGGCCCCGAGACCCCCAGACCCTGCCACAACCCTCATGCGCCTCTTCTCAGAGCCTCCCAGGGGTGGCCAATCCCTGGGGTGTCCACACTTGGGAACACAGAGAGAGTGCCCAGCAAGAGTTTAATCCCAGTACGCCACTGGATGGCTGTGTGGCCTCTCGGGGCCTCCAAGAAGCAGGCCCCGTGCACCAGGGGACCTTTAGGACCCTCTAGAGTTTCGAGGTTAAATGTGGCTGACGTCTGTGCTGGCCGAAGCCAGAGGACCTCTTGGAAGAGCTTAGTGGGAGGCTGAGGCCCAGGGCTGCTCCACTCCCTCCTGAATTCCCAGCCCAGGGGTGGGAGGGAACACCTGCAGGGGCCAGGGAGGCAGTGAGCTCAGCCCCAGACTCACCCACGCCCCCGTAGGGCAGAGAGTGCAGGGTGACGTGGACGAAGACGTCGTTGGCCGTCACCCCGCCGCTCGATGTCTCTGCGATCATCTTCTTAATCACCTGCAACAGCAGCAGCCCCAGCCTCAGCGTCCTGCCCCAGGACTCCCCGCCCTGTCTGGACGAGTCCTGGAGCCTCAAGGATGCGAGCTGGTGGAGGGAGAGCCCCGCTGCGGTCTGGTCCCCTTGAGCCCCAGTTGGGGTCTCCCCCCTCCCCACATATCACGTATTTTGTGGGGAAAGAGTTCCTGGGACTGCACTCAGGGCACAGTGTTGATGAGCATCTCATTCAGTGCTCTGAGGTGGACGCCACTGTCCTTACTTCAGAGCTGAGAAGAAAGGGACTCAGAAAGCTTAAGTGACTTGCCCAAGTAGTGAGAGGTGCAGCTGGATTTGCACCCAGGTCTGTGGCCCTCTAGATCTTGTTTACGTGAGTGCTGTGCCCTAGAGCCCAGCACCCTGGGAGGGGCACCCCGGGCCCACCTTGTCATTTAGGGAGAACACATAGAGAGCCAGGGGCTTCTCGCGCTGGCTGATGAACTCGATGGCCTCCTCCAGGCTGCGCACACACACGATGGGCAATATGGGCCCGAAGATCTCCTCCTGCATCACCTGGGACTGGGGGTCCACGTCCGTGAGGATGGTGGGGGCTGAGGCAGGAATCAAGCCAGAGTCAGCCAGCACGGAGACCCCCGCCCGCCCGCCCACACAGCCAGGCATCTAGCTCCTCCTTCGACTCCTTTACAGATGAGGCTGCGGTGCTTAGAGACTTAGAGAGGGCAGGGACGAGGCCCCGCCCACCCGGGCTCCAGGCTGGCGGACCACAGGCAGGACGTGGATTAGCCTGCACGGGGGAGCCCAGGGTCCACACCTTGAGGGGGCAGGCCCCGTGCTCTGCTGGCCACCTGAGCCCCTCCAGAGCTCTTCAGTGTCCCAGCACATCAGAGGCTCCATCTGTGACCGCCAGCCTAGGCACTGGGGGCCCCTCCAGCTCGGCACCCCGGGGCTCTGTGGCCTCTGCTGTTCTCTTCCCCTGCAAACGCTGCAGAGTGGGGATGAGATGAAGCCACTCTCTGGGCCTTGTGGGGAGGGGGGCTTCCCAGGACTGCACGCAGCCCTGCCTGCCAAGAGCCCCACCTGCCCCAGGCCCACTGGCCAAAGCAATTTATACCTACAACGGGGTTGCATCTATTCTTCAAGTATCTGTGCCCACTTGCCACCAACTTGCGGGGACCCTGGCAGCTCGGATGGGCAGGTGGTGCTCTTCTGACAGGCGAGCGCACACACCTATGTATCTGGTGGCTGCATCCCCAGTGCCTCCATAGGCGACCTTCTGGCCCTCCATCAGGCCCATCACCCTCTGGAAGTGGTGGGAGTTAATGATTCTTCCGTAGTCACGGGACTTCTTGGCATCCTCCCCGTAGAACTCCTGTGGAGAAGAGGTGGCAGGCTTCAGGAAGGACGTGGACACTCATCGTGGCCAAAGGCTGCGGGGTGGCCAGCGACCCAGCCCTGGGAGCACACGTGGGCACTGCCTGGCCAGTGCAGTGGGCGGTGGCTCTGTAACACCAAGGACTCCCAGGCTGCCGTGACACCCGGGGCGCTGCCCAGCTCTGTGGGCGTGTGAAGTGCTGTGGAACCACGTGGGTGGAAGGAACATACACACGGCTGTCTGGACATTACGTTAGGAAAAACGTGTGTATTCACAGAAAGGAAAACCAACAAGCTAGCAGTGACTATGTTTGGGTGACAGGATTCTGGGTGGCATTTTTTCCCCTTCTTCATGCTTTTTAACCTCTACCAAATTATCTACAGTGAGTGTGTACTATTTTAAAAAAAGGTTTAGTATTTTCTGAAGTCCATGCCCTCCTCACTGCCACCCAGCCTCTCACTCCCCCCACCCCAGGCCGACACTCACTTTCAGGGACTTCTTGAGCTTCTCCACGATTTGGTTCTGGATGGAGGGGTCACAGAGGATGTAGTCAGGACCCACGCAGGTCTGGCCGCTGTTCATGAACTTCCCCCAGGCGATGCGTCTGCAAACATCCCAGATTAGACTGCATCCCGAGAGGCGGGGAGCTCCCGGGGAGCAAGCCTCTTACTCCCTTCACTCGAGGCCAAGGCCCAACGGGCCGAGCAAGGGAGGAAAGCTCGCAGTCGTCGGCAGGAGAGCTCGCGGTCGGCAGGAGCCGGAAGCTGTGAGCTCTCCCCCGGGGCTCCCTCAGCCTCCCACTCACATCTATACTCCAGGCTGAGCTGACCTGTGTCCCTGAATACATATGGGGGCCTGTGGCACCACATGTCCTAACATCATCAGTGACCGGTGGGGGATTTCTGGAGGATGTCTGGGCAGCCTTTGTGAATCTCCATTCACGCCCTTGGGCCCTGCATGGCCAGATATCACCCCTACTCAGGCCCCCACACCTCAGAGGCCATGAGCGTGGGAAATGGAAGGCAGGAGAGCTCTGGCTAGACCTCTCCTCTGCAGGAAGCCTTCCCCGACTGCCCGCACCCCTTCTGTGAACGCGGTACCCAGCCCCCCAGCTCCTGCCCAGGGCTGCAGGCTCCGTGAGGGCGAGGACAATGTCTGTGCCACTCGGAGCAGAACTGCAGTCCGCGTGAGTTAGGAGGCAGCCAGAAGGGCCACTCCTGCGCAGACAGTCCCCAGCCTCCTCACCTGCAGGCAATGTCCAGATCACAGTCCTTGTCCACGTAGCAGGGGTTCTTTCCCCCCAGCTCCAGGGTGATGGGGGTCAGGTGCTTGGCCGCGGCCATCATGATGATCTTCCCCACACCTGTGCTTCCCGTGTACAGGATGTGGTCGAATCTCTCTTTGAGCACCTCTGTGGTCTCAGAGATGCCCCCATTGATGACGGCGTACAGATCCTTCCACGCGAGGAGAGAGGCAAGGCTCAGAAAAGACCACAGCCCCTCCTCACGCTGCCCAAGCAGCCACTGCCAAGTGGCTCAGGGCTCCGTTCACCCCAATGGGAGAGGCCAGCTGCTCCCACCCCTACCCAGAGCTTGGCCCCTTGCTGCAAGAATTCACTATGTGCCAATCCCCCAAGGTCCTGGCCCCCCACTGTTCTCCTTGAGCCCTGCAGAGAACCTCACCTTGTCCACGTACTGAGGGATGATGGTGGCCAGCAGGTTCGCCATGTTCTCACTTAGCTCCGAGGGCTTGATGACCACTGCATTCCCTGCAGAGCCCACAGACTCAGGGTTACACCTGGATGGCCCTGCCCCAATGATCTGCCCTCTGTGACACGCCTAGAGCCTCCCTCCATCTTCTGTGTCTTTGGAAGAGTGGACAGAATAACTGCGGGCACAGCCCACAGGGGCACGCACATCACGCACCTGGCATACGCTGCAGGAGTGCACACATCATGCACAAGGCACATGCCGCGGGAGCTACACCACCCACCCCTCTACAGTTGCTGAGATGTGGGAGGATGGGGGAGAGAAGTGCTCAGGGCCTGGTTGGAGAGCAGAGCTGGCTCTGGCTGGTAAGAAAGCCCTGATACATCTTAGCCGAGAGCAGCCCAGCCGTCCACACACAGGCAGGGAGGGGCAGGCCATGTGGACATCTGAGCCTGGCTGGGCCTCCAGGAGGCCTGGCTAAATAGTTTGGCCCCACGGCCTCCTGTGAAAGACAGACCCATCACTAATACCTGACACCAGGCTCCCTCTTCTCACAGGCCTGAGCCCCCCTGCCCCGCTCTGCAGTGGGGGCTGGTGATCCCTCATGACTCCCCCTCCCAGAACGGAGC
Organism: Equus quagga; assembly: GCF_021613505.1. Lineage (NCBI taxonomy): Eukaryota > Metazoa > Chordata > Mammalia > Perissodactyla > Equidae > Equus > Equus quagga. The sequence goes on from NC_060277.1 coordinate 58,197,843, forward strand.
CCACGGTACCTGCAGCTATGGCTCCCACCATAGGCTGGATGGCGAGGTTGAAGGGGTTGTTCCAGGCACTGATGATGAGGACCACGCCCAGGGGCTCCCAGTGGATGTAGGACTCATCCAGCTGGGTCTGGGCAGTCCTTTCCATGGGCTCGTCTGCAGCCCACTCGGGGAGCTTCTTGATCATATACTCAATCTCCTCCAGGACATACACCACCTCCTCATAGTAGGCGTTCCATTCGTTCTATGGTGAGAGATCTGTGTGTGAACTCGCTGGCCTCAGAGCGAGTGCCATCCGGCCCAGGCTCTGAGTGTGGGAAGTCACCAGGGATGGCTGTGGTGCCTGTCTCACTGCTCCCTAGCTTTGTGACCCTGAATGAGCTGCCTCACCTCTCCTAACCTCAGACTCCCAATCTACAAACTAGGAGCATGATCTGTACCTCGGAGGGCTGTGGGTGGGCATGTTGGACAGAGCCTGGGATGGTCAACTCCAGGGTTATGGGGGCTGTTCACTGTGGACTCCCCAGGCCTGGGGTTGGGCCAGAGGAGGCAAACGGGGGGCAGGGCTGAGGATCAGCCATTGGGGGGTGGTGAGTCTGCAAGGGCTGCTTTCTGCCAGTGCTGGGCCCCAGGTAGGTTTGGACATGTCAAGTTTGAGGCACTGGAGAGGCCCCCAGGGTGGAGGGCCGGCAAATGATGGAGCCACGCCTGGGCAGTGGGTTTAGGTCTGAGCGTCATTAGTGTGTGTGGGGGGGGGGGGAGGACCAAGCTGATGAGTGTCTGGGAACACTTACAGATTAAAATGAGACTTGAACCAAGATGGAGCTCTAGGAAGACTACCTTGAAGACACAGGAAAGAGGCCACCAAACAGAGTAAGGAAAAAATGCAGGAGAAGCTCAGCCAGAGGAGGGAGGGGGCGGGCAGTGGGCCCTGGGGCTGCTGGGATCCTCCTGGAGTGGTGGGGAGGAAGCCAGCTGGTGTGCAGGGGTGAGGAGAGAGGAGAAGCAGACAGCAGAATATACAGCTCTTTCATGAACTTTGGCTGCAAAGAACAAAACAGAAGTTGTGAAGTCAACAGAGTGGGTTTTCTTGTCATCTTTGTTTTTTGTTTTAAGATGAGAAATCTTGAGAGATTAAAAAAATACAGCAGCACAGAGGCCTGAAATGTAGGGTGACAGCACCAAAACCCCCCGTCTCTTCTCCAAGTCAAGATGGAAGGGTGGAAGCAGGTCCAGATGAGTTGGGGGGCAGCAAGGTGAAGGGTTTGAGAATTGGGGTGTCTGATTTTGCACAGGCTGAGGGATGAAGCAGCTCATGTCAGGGCGGGAGGAAGAGAGGACGCCATTAGAGTGGGGTGCCCTATGGGGTGCCCAGCTATGCGGTTCCCTGGAGTGGAAAACACAGGGCTGAGGCTGGAGGAATGAGGAGACCAGAAGTTCAGGATGCCACGTCGGCAGGAGATGGTTAAAATGGGTAGCCTCATACTCCAGGCCGGATGGAGAAGGAAGTGAAGCCAGGAGGGAATGGCAGACAGATGGGGAAAAGGAGCAGCCAGCCTCTGTGCCAGCCTCTGCTCTTGGAACGAGGCGAAGGAGAGGCCCGTGGGACCCGCCTCAGTGGCAGATGGGACTGGGCTGCACTTTGCCCTCTATTAAAGGGTCTTGACAGTCACAGAGCGTTTGAGGACTAAGGGCCATGCTATGCAAAGAGCTGGGCACACAGAGCACCAGGTGTGCAGCAGGTGTCCTAAACTCAGGCAGTAAATGGTTCCTATTACGGTTCCATCTTTGCCCCCGTGCTGTGACGCCGGGAAGTCCCGCTGTCCCACGGCAGCTGTGGCTCCTCCTGGGAGGGCCACCGCCCTCGGTGGGAGGGAGCACCTTGTGGAGGTCAGCGGTCAGCGCGCCCGCGATGTCCTTCTCGCGCTCCTTGATCATGCGCCGCAGCCCCTCCAGCTGCTGGATCCGGAACTGCAGGGGGCGAGTCTTGCCCGAGTTGAAGGCGGCTCTGGCCCGCTGCACGACCTCGCTGATTTTGCTCATGGTGCCTGGGGAGAGAGAGCGCTCCAAGGAGGACCGGCGCGGCCGGGCCTGGGGCTGCGTCCTGGCTCGCAGCACTGTCACTGGGACCTGGGGGCCTCAAGGGCAGCACCCTTCCTGCTCTTCCGCCACGTTAATTTTATAGGAAGAGGAAGCTCTGCCTGGGAGCACTGGGAAAATGGCCTTCTTTTGCCTTTCAGATCCCTAAGCCAGATGTCTGGATCTTCCTGGCTCTCTCGATACCCGCCTGGGCAGATGGCAAACATCGGCAGTGAGGGCCGGGAAGCGGTGACAAGCAGTGCTAAATACAATTCCTGATGGTGGCTTCTTAGCAGTGTGCTGGGGTGGGCCCGCCTGTCCTCTCTCAGGTCCCACCCCCGCCTCTACCTGCTTGCGCAGCTGGTGACACTCCCAGGCAAACACTCCAGCATCTGTGCGCACCCAGCAGGCCGCCTTTTAGAGCAGACCTGAGACCCAAGCTGCGTTCCACACCCCAGCTCAGCCTAGAAAACCCAGCGTCAAAACTCCCGCACCGCCCGCCGTTCTGGCTGAGGCATTGTTCTCAAAGCACTGGTTCCTTCCCACACAGAACCAGGCTCGGTGTTCAAAGCACTGCATGCCCAGGACACCTGGAAGAGACAGAGCGACTGCCAGCGGAGCCTCACAGAGCTTCAGATGTCGGCACGCAAGTGTGGAGGGGATTCCTGCTACCAGTGCAAGAAACCATACTGGCAAATTGGGATGGCCGTTCTGGGGGCCGTTTGGCTACATCTAGCAAAAGCCTTTAAAACATATTTCTCTGTGACATTGTAGGTCCACATTCAGGAGCTTATAGAAATGACAGCATTCCTAAACATTCATGAATAACAAAGCTCATCAAGTTTGCATACAACAGAAATGCTGGAGACATCCTAAATGTCCATCAGACATTTAACTGAGCCCCGCTGCGCCTGTGTGACAGACGAGTCTGAGGAACTCGGTCTTTTAGCCAGATGTGTCCCAGGCATGAGGGATAGGAAAGAAGACAAGCTACAGAACAACAGGCACACGAGACGTGCCCGTGTCTGCATGTGTGTGTGCATGCATGCGCAAGAGAAGACCAGAAGGACAGCCCCAACACAGTAACAATTGGGGGCCGAATTAGTGGTGGTCTTTGTTTTCATCTTCTGGACTGTTTGGCTTTTTTGCCATGAGCTTGCATTTTTTAAATGTTTGCAAACTTTTTGCGTAGGTAAACATGTTCTAAAGATACAAAAGGAGGCACAGAGGAAAGTCAGTCTCGCTTCTCCCCCAGCGCTTCCTCACTGCCCTCCCAGAGACAGCTCCCACTTTCAGACACCACGGAACTTCCAACACGAAAAACCACAAAGCTATTTGCATTTTGCAAAAAAATTATACATACCATACATAATATATATGTATATATACCACATACATGCTATATATGTATATAAATACATGTATATATGATATAATATAAATGGTATATATAATATATGGTATATATATGTATATATATTATTACATATGGTATAATTTTTTGCATATATATATTTATATGTTTTACATATATACATTTATGCATTTTTACATTTTACATATATCCATTTTATATATTATATATGTATATACATATATAATATACATACATTTTATATATATGTATATATGTATATACATATATACATTTTATATATAATTTTATAATAAATAACCATATATATATATGTAAAATCCTGCTTGAATTCCAGTAAGTGTTTCTGATTCCTTCCACTGCCCACCTCTGCAGAGTGCGGAGCCCCACCCCAGGCTTTCTGCACAGAGCAGAGAGGTGCCATTCCCACCCCAGGTCTGGCGGGAGGCTGGAGGAAGCGTCCTCACTGGGACCCAGGGGACCCTTGGGTGCCCCTGCTGACCACAACTCCAGCCACACAGCCCTGCAGGAAGGTCCTGTTCCCCTTCTCAGCCTTGTGTGGTCACACCAGGGCAGCAGCCTCTGGCCACCAGCCACCAACACCAGGCGGCTCAGGGCAGAAGAGCCTGGCGTGAGTGAAGCCAAGCAGGCTGGCCCCCAGCCCAGCACTGAGACTGCGTGGCCTCTGGGAAGGAGCCTGCAGGGCCTCCTCTGAGGACAGCGTTAATGACAGCTGCAGCCTCAGTTACTGCGAAGATTAATGGAGCCTGAAATATCTCACACTGTGCCTGGCACCCCCGGGGGAGCAGCTGGAAATCCTCTCCCAGGACCAGTCGGCCTTCCCGCACCCCTGTGTGCCGCCCACCGCACCTGTGCCGATGTTGCCCCCAGGCATCCCGTGGCCTGCTCCCCCCCATCATCCCCTTTGATCCTCACAGCATCAGCATGGGTGTGCCCAGGAAGAAGACAAGTTAGGAGTCCATTTGGCGGATGAGGGAGTGCTCTGTCTTTGGTCTCACAGTTAGCGAATGGCAAAGTCAGGATTTGAACTGTTTCTGTCTCTATCCGCTGCTCACGGCCATAACTACTGGGCTGTGCTGTCTTCTGGGTGAGTGAATCAAGGCTTCTCACCTACCATCCCCTTGGTGCCCCTGCTCCACGGGGCCCTGGGGCCTCCACCTCCCGGTGCCAGGGGATGGCAGAGCTGCCAGAGGGGGCTTTGCATCCTCAGGGCACCCAACCTGGGGATTCTCAGGAGAAGCTGCCCTGGAGGGTGGGAAGGACCAGCCACAGAGATGGACCTGCCCCAGTGCAGAATCCAGACAGACATTCCTACCTGAGGAGAAAAAAAAAAAGAACTGAGGGAAGAGGATTACCTTTGATACAGCCCCTCCTGGTGGCTGGAGCTCCTGGAATGAGCATCAGCCTAGAGGGGACACATTTAAGGATGTTTCTTCCCGCCCACGTGGACCTGGGAGTCCCTGCCCAGGAAGTTTGTGCAAGAAGAACAAAAACAGTATTCTAATGAGGGTGTAGCACAGTCCAGACCTCTGCCAGCCCCACCTCGAGGATTCAGCCTCGGGTTGTCTGTTTTTGTTCTCTTCTGAAATGCAAGAATGTGTCTGTGAGGGCTGGGGTGGGGCTCACATCTAATCTTCAAAGGGAACCTATGCGTTTGCCCCGGGCATGGGGGCCGCTGACTGATCTGGCCTGGCAGGGACCTCTCCCACATTTCCACAGTGCAGCTGCCAGATGCTGTTCTCCATTCCCGGCTTACGTAAGGTCAGCAGTGTGCGGAAGGTGAGTCACAGTGAGTGTGCACTCAGCTCCCCTTAAACACGCCACTGCACAGGCACATTCTTGTCCCCCTCATCTGCTGCCCCAAGTGCACAGGTGCCAGGGCCCCATCGAGGCAGAGATCTCCAACCCTGGGGAGCCCCAGGCCGGGGGCTTGCCACACGCGGCCCCACTGACACAGGTGGGGCCTTCTGTTGAATGTCAGAGAAGAGGGGCAAGAACCGATAAGAATACCAGGAGCCTCCCTCCCTGTGGTCACCCCGGAAACCAGGGGTTCTTGGGAAGGAAAGACACATCCGGTCACTCCTCACACCCACCCTGCTACCATGGACTCTGGCCTCCTCCTGCCAGGTGCCTCCCACCACCCTTACCCACCTGCAGGCTGCAGGAGGAAAACACGAGGTCCCGTGGTGCCCACGAGCCCCTGAGGATGTGTTCTTGCCCTCCCCGCCCTCCAGCTTGCCCTCCCCCTCATTTCCCCCGCATGGCTCTGTGCAATGAGCTGTACGCAGCCCCAGCCCCTCATAGTCACTGAATGTCCTCTTCTTCCACTTTCCGTTTCTCCAGAGCATTTATCACTCTCTGACACACTGTTTGTCTGCTCATTTTATTTGCTGGCTGTCACAGCACACACACAATGCTAGCCAGGATTTGGTTTGCTCACTGCTGTACCTTCAGCACCTAGAACACTGCCTGGCACATGATAGGTGCTCAATATATACCTGTTGAGTGATGGATAAACAGAACACTTCAAAATACTGTGAAACCTGTGGTGACCTGAATATGTACAGGAGGCTACAGGGACTCAGATGAGGGTCCCATAAAGGGAAATGGCATCTGAACTGAGTGAGAGGTGTTCAGGCAAGGAACAGCACAGGGGCTTGGAACAGCAAAAGCAAAAGCACAGAGGCAGGAGAGAAAGTGGTGTGGATGAGGCTCCCGAGGCAGGGGACTCATGGAGGCCTGTGGACTGGGCCAGACTGGGGGGGGGGGGGGGGGGGGTATGAAGGAGCTTATCGTAGAGACCTGTGTCTGATAATTTCATTTTTAGAGATTCCCTCTGGATAGGGCATAGCCTTAAAGAGGTCCAGTCTGAAAGCGGCAGCTGCCAGGAATGCAGACAAGCAGTGACAAGACCCCAAACTAGACAGAATGGGAAACATCCCAGAAATAGCAGAAGGGAACCTTGGTGGGACCTGGTGCCTGTCATGCCTGGGCCAGGTGTGGGCAGAAGGTAGGGCATCCTTGGAGCTGGGGAGGACCAGGCCTCTCGTGCCAACCTGGAACCCTCCCCCTTTTCTGGTGGTGGCACCTAATCCTCTTTGGGGATGGCCCTTCCCCTCTGCTTGTAAACTCAGCGAGGCGCCAGCCAGGGGCCCTGCTGCAGCCTGGCCAGGGTGGCGTGGACCCCACAAGGCCGCCCAGACTCACCCAGGGACTTGGGTCTTGAGTGGAAAGCAGGATGCTAGGCCCAAGGCCACTGGAGCTGACTCGCGGCAGCAGCTCCTGGGGAGACAGCCTGCTCATCCTCTTGCTGGCTTCCTGGACAGCCCTGAACCCCACCCTGCCCAGGTCTGACTCTTCAGCTCCCTCTTCAATTCAGCAGAAGTGTTCACCCAACCGCTGAACACTACCAGCTGTGTGTCCTTAGACAAGTTATTCAATTTCTCTAGGCTTCAGCTTCCTCATGTGAAAAAGGGTACGGAGGAAAGAAGCTGGGAGAGGAGCCCCCAGAACCCCAGGCTTCCCTGGTCTTGGGCCCCACCGCAGCCCCAGCCTCACCCCCACCCCCGCTTCCAGGAGGCTCCTCTGCAGGTTTCATTGCTTCTAAGGCACCTTCCTCCGTCTCATCTCCCTCATCTTTCAGCATGAAGTCGACCTCCCGAAGGAGAACCATGGAGACACCCGGCGAAAACAAGCAAAGGCAACAACGATTAAAGTGATCAGGACAGTGCCTGGTATACAGCAGGCTTTGTGGGAATGTTAGGTGCTGCTGCCGTTGTTTGAAGGAACAGCTCTAGTCCTGGTCCTATCAGAGCAAGGAGCCTTGAAACTCGTTTAAATCTACGGAGGATAAAATCTTTAGATTTTCTTTTTTTTTTTTTTTGGTTGAGAGTTTCAGTTCTAGCATAAGCTTGGGTTGTCATAGAAAGTGGTACATGCTTTTTAGATTTTAATGTTTGCCAGCCCTAATGTTCCATGCCCCACGCCTTGTGGGGGCCCATGCTGCCACAGTTGCCACGCTCTTTCTCCAAGGCCACCGTCATGGCCGCCTGCCTGCTCTCCCTGGGTCCATGCTCACTTCTCCACAATACCTCCTCCAAACAGCTGCCAGAGGGGCCTTTGGGCAATGAAGACCTGAGCATGTCTCTCCCACGTTAACATCCTTCAGTGGCTTCCTGCTGCTCGTGGAAAAACTGCCCGTGGCCTTTGAGGCCCTGCATGGGCTGACTCACGGCTGCCTCGCCAGCCGCATTTGCTACCATTTTCCCACATTTTCCCTGCATCCCAGTCTGCTGGCATTCCTTGAATGGGCCAGGTGGTTTCCTACCCTAGGGCTTTGCATATGCTACTCTCTCCCCGGAACACTTCCCCTCCACTCTGCTCCAGGGTCACTCTTACTCCTGTTCAGATCTCAGCTTCTCTGACCTCTGCCCCCAAAATAATACCTTCCTTACTTCCAGGAGCCTCTCACCACTTGCACACGTGTATTTGTTTGTGTGACTATTTGTTGATTGTTTTTCTTCACTCCTTGTCCCCTCACAGGCTGGAATCTCCGTGAAGGCAGTGATCTCAAGTTTGTCCAATGCCAGATCCGCAGCATGTAGCATGGCGCCTGACCTCAGAAGGTGGTGGAAACAGGCCGATGCACCAGATCATCCCACAGACAGGGCTGGGCACGGGCTAAGCTGAGACCGAAATGATCAATCGTTTAGCAATATGTTTTTCAGCAAATACACCTAAAGCTAGCAAACAATTTTTGAATGAATGAAAAAATTGGCTTAAAAGTTACTTTGCTTAAATTTCAAGGAATACTTAGGTTAGAAATAGCTATTGGGAGAGGAAAATTACTATCTTTTTAACAGCAGAAGGGAAAACATTAGGCAGTGAATCTGCATGATTGTTCTCTCTCCTTTTCACTAGACAGAGGGAGGCGGGAAAGACTCGGACACCGGAGGGTGCCGGAGTGCTTGTGCACAGACTGTGGAGGGGACGGCCCTGGCCTTGCTCCTGAGCTGAGGGGCCAGGGCCAGACAGCCAGCTAGCCGCAAGAGGGTCCACATGCAGCTGAGGTCACCGAGGAGAACAAACTCTCAGAAGGGGGTTCTGACACCTAGCTGCACCGAGGCGATACATCCAAGTGTCAGAAGTGAACTTTGAGGAGAATTGGAAAAGCCCCTTGAATTAGCATCTTGAAATAAAGATTCTGTGAGAAGATGCTGAGGCGCCCTCCAGAAACTTGAAACGGCAAGTTGTCAGGAAACTCCTGTTGTCAGGAGACAGAGACTGTCTGTGAGTGAGAGATGGAACATTCGGGAACACCCAGAACTCCAGCCAAAATGGAACTCTGAATGCAGGCCTGGCAGATGAGCCTAATAAGTGGAAACTTAATCAAGCACTAGTTTGGAGGAAGACCACGTGACCAGAGGGGGCTGTGAGCCCACACGAGGCCAGCTTTGGCAGAGCCCCTCACAGCCCGGGTCAGGAGAGTGGAGCACTGGCTAAGCAGACAGCTGCCTGGCAAGGCACCCCCACTGGCGGAGAGGTGCCCAGGCTTCTGCAGACTGACAGCGGGCCTCGGTTCCCATCCCGTGTCCACCAATCTAGCTTCCAAAACCCTGGCTCCCGGCCATTTGCAAACAGGAAGAGGGTGTTCTGGTATGGTTGACTAGGCAGTTATTCTTGTTATTGTAAACTGACAAGCTGTCATTTCTGATCATCATTTGGCTGCCCCGTGGGTTGTCCACATAGGCAGAACGGCCGTCAGGCTGACTCATCTAGTAGACGAGGTCTCACTTGTGAATACACGCATTGGCCTCTTCGTTTATCTCTATGAGCTCAGGGAACGTCTACCTTGCCCCACAAGGTGGATTCAGCTCTCGTCCTGCTGACTCAGGCAGATTACTGGGCCGGCACGGCTGTGAGGACCAGACCCCAGTCCACAGTGAAGTGATTAAGACAAACGCCCCCTCATAGGAACCTATCTGATAACCCCAGGCCTTAGCATTGTTACAGGCTCGGCTCTTAATACCGGCCCTGATATCAGTTCCCCTACAATGAACCCCCCATATATGGGTTGAAACTAAAGGCACACGTTCCCAGTTCCCTGGGTCTTTAGTTACACTCACATGTAAGTGTTTGTTTCTTTAACCTCTGACCCCCTGAGCCTTATAGCCAAATAGAAGTTACCAATGGTTAAAGTCCAGATGACCTCAAACTGGGCTCCCACTAAAGTTGTGCCTGATCACAGGACCTTGAAGTTCTTTTACAGAGAAACGAATGTCCAGAGAATATCAAGAAACCTAAGCTTCCCAGGCCCAGCTCCTCGGCTTCCTGACGACAGAGTCTACCTTCCACCGTGGAGATAAACAGCCAACGACACTCATCTGAGAAATCCTTTGTCTCCTCTGCTGGAAGCAGCCCCAGACACAGGCCGATGGGAAAATGCTGACCAAGAAGGCCATGGCCCCTTCTCCTACCTAAAACCCCAGATAAAAACCCCTACCCATTTCTCAATGGGGAACGAGCAACTTTTGAGGCATGAGCCCTTTGCCCAGCAAAGAAAATAAAGCCTTTCTTTTTTCACTCAAGACTCTGTTCCCGTTATTTGGCTTGGCATCGGGTTCAGAGACAGAAATTTCAGTAACAACATCATCTACTTAAAAAGTACAAGAAGACTAAGTCGGTGTTCCTCAAAGTGTGGCCCCTGGACCGGCAGCAGCAGCATCACCTGGGAACCCGTTAGAGATGCAGATTCCCAGGCCCTGGCCACTCAACTAAGTCAGAAACTCTCAGAGGAGGCCCAGCAATTGGTGGTGTAAAAAGTCCTCCAGGAGAAGTTGGAGAACCACTGATTTAAGCGGTTACTGATAGCAGTTCACTAGGAGGAGCTCCATTTGATCCGTGTTTATTCCTTTAAGAAACTGCTGTAAGAAAGTCATGTTATTTACTCTTTAACATCTGCTACATGTTATAAATATATTTATTATAAATATATATATTTAATATAAATATATTTATTATAAATATATATATTTAATATAAATATATTTATTATAAATATATATATTTACAAAATTATATTTTGTAATTCAATAAAGCTGGGAAGATTCGTGGTAATGATGTGAATGGAAGAGATTTTATCTTGGTATGTGGCACAGAATTCAGCTCACATTTTTCAAGTAGCCAAAGAGCT